>NW_027145123.1:0-27569 GCF_026170545.1 Melanerpes formicivorus
ATGATCCTTTAGAATTCTTCCCCTACCTTATTCCTGTGCTGAGATACAGGCTGCTCCAACCTGCTGTAAAATGCTTGATTTCGAGAGTGAGCAAAACTAATGAAAACATTGTTGGGGTAAAACCTAAAGGGAAAGACCTAGCACCAAATCCAATTTGCCATCTGATCTAACTTCTGGAGGCAGTCAAAATGATCCTTAGAATTCTTCCCTACCTTATTCCTGTGCTGAGATACAGGCTGCTCCAACCTGCTGTAAAATGCTTGATTTCGAGAGTGAGCGAAACTAATGAAAACATTGTTGGGGTAAAACCTAAAGGGAAAGACCTAGCACCAAATCCAATTTGCCATCTGATCTAACTTCTGGAGGCAGTCAAAATGATCCTTAGAATTCTTCCCTACCTTATTCCTGTGCTGAGATACAGGCTGCTCCAACCTGCTGTAAAATGCTTGATTTCGAGAGTGAGCGAAACTAATGAAAACATTGTTGGGGTAAAACCTAAAGGGAAAGACCTAGCACCAAATCCAATTTGCCATCTGATCTAACTTCTGGAGGCAGTCAAAATGAGTATTTGAATTCTTCCCTACCTTATTACTGTGCTGAGATACAGGCTGCTCCAACCTGCTGTAAAATGCTTGATTTCGAGAGTGAGCGAAACTAATGAAAACATTGTTGGGGTAAAACCTAAAGGGAAAGGCCTAGCACCAAATTGCATTGGCCATCTGATCTAACTTCTGGAGGCAGTCAAAATGAGTATTTGAATTCTTCCCTACCTTATTACTGTGCTGAGACACAGGCTGCTCCAACCTGCTGTAAAATGCTTGATTTTGAGAGTGAGCGAAACTAATGAAAACATTGTTGGGGTAAAACCTAAAGGGAAAGACCTAGCACCAAATCCAATTTGCCATCTGATCTAACTTCTGGAGGCAGTCAAAATGATCCTTAGAATTCTTCCCTACCTTATTCCTGTGCTGAGATACAGGCTGCTCCAACCTGCTGTAAAATGCTTGATTTCGAGAGTGAGCAAAACTAATGAAAACATTGTTGGGGTAAAACCTAAAGGGAAAGACCTAGCACCAAATCCAATTTGCCATCTGATCTAACTTCTGGAGGCAGTCAAAATGATCCTTAGAATTCTTCCCTACCTTATTCCTGTGCTGAGATACAGGCTGCTCCAACCTGCTGTAAAATGCTTGATTTCGAGAGTGAGCGAAACTAATGAAAACATTGTTGGGGTAAAACCTAAAGGGAAAGACCTAGCACCAAATCCAATTTGCCATCTGATCTAACTTCTGGAGGCAGTCAAAATGATCCTTAGAATTCTTCCCTACCTTATTCCTGTGCTGAGATACAGGCTGCTCCAACCTGCTGTAAAATGCTTGATTTCGAGAGTGAGCGAAACTAATGAAAACATTGTTGGGGTAAAACCTAAAGGGAAAGGCCTAGCACCAAATTGCATTGGCCATCTGATCTAACTTCTGGAGGCAGTCAAAATGATCCTTAGAATTCTTCCCTACCTTATTCCTGTGCTGAGATACAGGCTGCTCCAACCTGCTGTAAAATGCTTGATTTCGAGAGTGAGCGAAACTAATGAAAACATTGTTGGGGTAAAACCTAAAGGGAAAGACCTAGCACCAAATCCAATTTGCCATCTGATCTAACTTCTGGAGGCAGTCAAAATGATCCTTAGAATTCTTCCCTACCTTATTACTGTGCTGAGACACAGGCTGCTCCAACCTGCTGTAAAATGCTTGATTTCGAGAGTGAGCGAAACTAATGAAAACATTGTTGGGGTAAAACCTAAAGGGAAAGGCCTAGCACCAAATTGCATTGGCCATCTGATCTAACTTCTGGAGGCAGTCAAAATGAGTATTTGAATTCTTCCCTACCTTATTACTGTGCTGAGACACAGGCTGCTCCAACCTGCTGTAAAATGCTTGATTTCGAGAGTGAGCGAAACTAATGAAAACATTGTTGGGGTAAAACCTAAAGGGAAAGGCCTAGCACCAAATTGCATTGGCCATCTGATCTAACTTCTGGAGGCAGTCAAAATGATCCTTAGAATTCTTCCCTACCTTATTCCTGTGCTGAGATACAGGCTGCTCCAACCTGCTGTAAAATGCTTGATTTCGAGAGTGAGCGAAACTAATGAAAACATTGTTGGGGTAAAACCTAAAGGGAAAGACCTAGCACCAAATCCAATTTGCCATCTGATCTAACTTCTGGAGGCAGTCAAAATGAGTATTTGAATTCTTCCCTACCTTATTACTGTGCTGAGATACAGGCTGCTCCAACCTGCTGTAAAATGCTTGATTTCGAGAGTGAGCGAAACTAATGAAAACATTGTTGGGGTAAAACCTAAAGGGAAAGGCCTAGCACCAAATTGCATTGGCCATCTGATCTAACTTCTGGAGGCAGTCAAAATGAGTATTTGAATTCTTCCCTACCTTATTACTGTGCTGAGACACAGGCTGCTCCAACCTGCTGTAAAATGCTTGATTTTGAGAGTGAGCGAAACTAATGAAAACATTGTTGGGGTAAAACCTAAAGGGAAAGACCTAGCACCAAATCCAATTTGCCATCTGATCTAACTTCTGGAGGCAGTCAAAATGAGTATTTGAATTCTTCCCTACCTTATTCCTGTGCTGAGATACAGGCTGCTCCAACCTGCTGTAAAATGCTTGATTTCGAGAGTGAGCGAAACTAATGAAAACATTGTTGGGGTAAAACCTAAAGGGAAAGACCTAGCACCAAATCCAATTTGCCATCTGATCTAACTTCTGGAGGCAGTCAAAATGATCCTTAGAATTCTTCCCTACCTTATTCCTGTGCTGAGATACAGGCTGCTCCAACCTGCTGTAAAATGCTTGATTTCGAGAGTGAGCGAAACTAATGAAAACATTGTTGGGGTAAAACCTAAAGGGAAAGGCCTAGCACCAAATTGCATTGGCCATCTGATCTAACTTCTGGAGGCAGTCAAAATGATCCTTAGAATTCTTCCCTACCTTATTCCTGTGCTGAGATACAGGCTGCTCCAACCTGCTGTAAAATGCTTGATTTCGAGAGTGAGCGAAACTAATGAAAACATTGTTGGGGTAAAACCTAAAGGGAAAGACCTAGCACCAAATCCAATTTGCCATCTGATCTAACTTCTGGAGGCAGTCAAAATGAGTATTTGAATTCTTCCCTACATTATTCCAGTGCTGAGATACAGGCTGCTCCAACCTGCTGTAAAATGCTTGATTTCGAGAGTGAGCGAAACTAATGAAAACATTGTTGGGGTAAAACCTAAAGGGAAAGACCTAGCACCAAATCCAATTTGCCATCTGATCTAACTTCTGGAGGCAGTCAAAATGATCCTTAGAATTCTTCCCTACCTTATTCCTGTGCTGAGATACGGGCTGCTCCAACCTGCTGTAAAATGCTTGATTTCGAGAGTGAGCGAAACTAATGAAAACATTGTTGGGGTAAAACCTAAAGGGAAAGACCAAGCACCAAATCCAATTTGCCATCTGATCTAACTTCTGGAGGCAGTCAAAATGAGTATTTGAATTCTTCCCTACCTTTTTCCTGTGCTGAGATACAGGCTGCTCCAACCTGCTGTAAAATGCTTGATTTCGAGAGTGAGCGAAACTAATGAAAACATTGTTGGGGTAAAACCTAAAGGGAAAGGCCTAGCACCAAATTGCATTGGCCATCTGATCTAACTTCTGGAGGCAGTCAAAATGAGTATTTGAATTCTTCCCTACCTTATTACTGTGCTGAGACACAGGCTGCTCCAACCTGCTGTAAAATGCTTGATTTCGGGAGTGAGCGAAACTAATGAAAACATTGTTGGGGTAAAACCTAAAGGGAAAGGCCTAGCACCAAATTGCATTGGCCATCTGATCTAACTTCTGGAGGCAGTCAAAATGAGTATTTGAATTCTTCCCTACCTTATTACTGTGCTGAGACACAGGCTGCTCCAACCTGCTGTAAAATGCTTGATTTCGAGAGTGAGCGAAACTAATGAAAACATTGTTGGGGTAAAACCTAAAGGGAAAGGCCTAGCACCAAATTGCATTGGCCATCTGATCTAACTTCTGGAGGCAGTCAAAATGATCCTTAGAATTCTTCCCTACCTTATTCCTGTGCTGAGATACAGGCTGCTCCAACCTGCTGTAAAATGCTTGATTTCGAGAGTGAGCGAAACTAATGAAAACATTGTTGGGGTAAAACCTAAAGGGAAAGACCTAGCACCAAATCCAATTTGCCATCTGATCTAACTTCTGGAGGCAGTCAAAATGAGTATTTGAATTCTTCCCTACCTTATTCCTGTGCTGAGATACAGGCTGCTCCAACCTGCTGTAAAATGCTTGATTTCGAGAGTGAGCGAAACTAATGAAAACATTGTTGGGGTAAAACCTAAAGGGAAAGGCCTAGCACCAAATTGCATTGGCCATCTGATCTAACTTCTGGAGGCAGTCAAAATGATCCTTAGAATTCTTCCCTACTTTATTCCTGTGCTGAGATACAGGCTGCTCCAACCTGCTGTAAAATGCTTGATTTCGAGAGTGAGCGAAACTAATGAAAACATTGTTGGGGTAAAACCTAAAGGGAAAGGCCTAGCACCAAATTGCATTGGCCATCTGATCTAACTTCTGGAGGCAGTCAAAATGATCCTTAGAATTCTTCCCTACCTTATTCCTGTGCTGAGATACAGGCTGCTCCAACCTGCTGTAAAATGCTTGATTTCGAGAGTGAGCGAAACTAATGAAAACATTGTTGGGGTAAAACCTAAAGGGAAAGACCTAGCACCAAATCCAATTTGCCATCTGATCTAACTTCTGGAGGCAGTCAAAATGATCCTTAGAATTCTTCCCTACCTTATTCCTGTGCTGAGATACAGGCTGCTCCAACCTGCTGTAAAATGCTTGATTTCGAGAGTGAGCGAAACTAATGAAAACATTGTTGGGGTAAAACCTAAAGGGAAAGGCCTAGCACCAAATTGCATTGGCCATCTGATCTAACTTCTGGAGGCAGTCAAAATGAGTATTTGAATTCTTCCCTACCTTATTCCTGTGCTGAGATACAGGCTGCTCCAACCTGCTGTAAAATGCTTGATTTCGAGAGTGAGCGAAACTAATGAAAACATTGTTGGGGTAAAACCTAAAGGGAAAGACCTAGCACCAAATCCAATTTGCCATCTGATCTAACATCTGGAGGCAGTCAAAATGAGTATTTGAATTCTTCCCTACCTTATTCCTGTGCTGAGATACAGGCTGCTCCAACCTGCTGTAAAATGCTTGATTTCGAGAGTGAGCGAAACTAATGAAAACATTGTTGGGGTAAAACCTAAAGGGAAAGGCCTAGCACCAAATTGCATTAGCCATCTGATCTAACTTCTGGAGGCAGTCAAAATGAGTATTTGAATTCTTCCCTACCTTATTCCTGTGCTGAGATACAGGCTGCTCCAACCTGCTGTAAAATGCTTGATTTCGAGAGTGAGCGAAACTAATGAAAACATTGTTGGGGTAAAACCTAAAGGGAAAGACCTAGCACCAAATCCAATTTGCCATCTGATCTAACTTCTGGAGGCAGTCAAAATGAGTATTTGAATTCTCCCTACATTATTCCAGTGCTGAGATACAGGCTGCTCCAACCTGCTGTAAAATGCTTGATTTCGAGAGTGAGCGAAACTAATGAAAACATTGTTGGGGTAAAACCTAAAGGGAAAGACCTAGCACCAAATCCAATTTGCCATCTGATCTAACTTCTGGAGGCAGTCAAAATGATCCTTAGAATTCTTCCCTACCTTATTCCTGTGCTGAGATACGGGCTGCTCCAACCTGCTGTAAAATGCTTGATTTCGAGAGTGAGCGAAACTAATGAAAACATTGTTGGGGTAAAACCTAAAGGGAAAGACCAAGCACCAAATCCAATTTGCCATCTGATCTAACTTCTGGAGGCAGTCAAAATGAGTATTTGAATTCTTCCCTACCTTTTTCCTGTGCTGAGATACAGGCTGCTCCAACCTGCTGTAAAATGCTTGATTTCGAGAGTGAGCGAAACTAATGAAAACATTGTTGGGGTAAAACCTAAAGGGAAAGGCCTAGCACCAAATTGCATTGGCCATCTGATCTAACTTCTGGAGGCAGTCAAAATGAGTATTTGAATTCTTCCCTACCTTATTACTGTGCTGAGACACAGGCTGCTCCAACCTGCTGTAAAATGCTTGATTTCGAGAGTGAGCGAAACTAATGAAAACATTGTTGGGGTAAAACCTAAAGGGAAAGGCCTAGCACCAAATTGCATTGGCCATCTGATCTAACTTCTGGAGGCAGTCAAAATGAGTATTTGAATTCTTCCCTACCTTATTACTGTGCTGAGACACAGGCTGCTCCAACCTGCTGTAAAATGCTTGATTTCGAGAGTGAGCGAAACTAATGAAAACATTGTTGGGGTAAAACCTAAAGGGAAAGGCCTAGCACCAAATTGCATTGGCCATCTGATCTAACTTCTGGAGGCAGTCAAAATGATCCTTAGAATTCTTCCCTACCTTATTCCTGTGCTGAGATACAGGCTGCTCCAACCTGCTGTAAAATGCTTGATTTCGAGAGTGAGCGAAACTAATGAAAACATTGTTGGGGTAAAACCTAAAGGGAAAGACCTAGCACCAAATCCAATTTGCCATCTGATCTAACTTCTGGAGGCAGTCAAAATGAGTATTTGAATTCTTCCCTACCTTATTACTGTGCTGAGATACAGGCTGCTCCAACCTGCTGTAAAATGCTTGATTTCGAGAGTGAGCGAAACTAATGAAAACATTGTTGGGGTAAAACCTAAAGGGAAAGGCCTAGCACCAAATTGCATTGGCCATCTGATCTAACTTCTGGAGGCAGTCAAAATGAGTATTTGAATTCTTCCCTACCTTATTACTGTGCTGAGACACAGGCTGCTCCAACCTGCTGTAAAATGCTTGATTTTGAGAGTGAGCGAAACTAATGAAAACATTGTTGGGGTAAAACCTAAAGGGAAAGACCTAGCACCAAATCCAATTTGCCATCTGATCTAACTTCTGGAGGCAGTCAAAATGAGTATTTGAATTCTTCCCTACCTTATTCCTGTGCTGAGATACAGGCTGCTCCAACCTGCTGTAAAATGCTTGATTTCGAGAGTGAGCGAAACTAATGAAAAAACATTGTTGGGGTAAAACCTAAAGGGAAAGGCCTAGCACCAAATTGCATTGGCCATCTGATCTAACTTCTGGAGGCAGTCAAAATGAGTATTTGAATTCTTCCCTACTTTATTCCTGTGCTGAGATACAGGCTGCTCAACCTGCTGTAAAATGCTTGATTTCGAGAGTGAGCGAAACTAATGAAAACATTGTTGGGGTAAAACCTAAAGGGAAAGGCCTGGCACCAAATTGCATTGGCCATCAGATCTAACTTCTGGAGGCAGTCAAAATGATCCTTAGAATTCTTCCCTACCTTATTCCTGTGCTGAGATACAGGCTGCTCCAACCTGCTGTAAAATGCTTGATTTCGAGAGTGAGCGAAACTAATGAAAACATTGTTGGGGTAAAACCTAAAGGGAAAGACCTAGCACCAAATCCAATTTGCCATCTGATCTAACTTCTGGAGGCAGTCAAAATGATCCTGAGAATTCTTCCCTACCTTATTCCTGTGCTGAGATACAGGCTGCTCCAACCTGCTGTAAAATGCTTGATTTCGAGAGTGAGCGAAACTAATGAAAACATTGTTGGGGTAAAACCTAAAGGGAAAGGCCTAGCACCAAATTGCATTGGCCATCTGATCTAACTTCTGGAGGCAGTCAAAATGAGTATTTGAATTCTTCCCTACCTTATTCCTGTGCTGAGATACAGGCTGCTCCAACCTGCTGTAAAATGCTTGATTTCAAGAGTGAGCGAAACTAATGAAAACATTGTTGGGGTAAAACCTAAAGGGAAAGACCTAGCACCAAATCCAATTTGCCATCTGATCTAACTTCTGGAGGCAGTCAAAATGAGTATTTGAATTCTTCCCTACCTTATTCCTGTGCTGAGATACAGGCTGCTCCAACCTGCTGTAAAATGCTTGATTTCGAGAGTGAGCGAAACTAATGAAAACATTGTTGGGGTAAACCTAAAGGGAAAGGCGTAGCACCAAATTGCATTAGCCATCTGATCTAACTTCTGGAGGCAGTCAAAATGAGCCTTAGAATTCTTCCCTACCTTATTCCTGTGCTGAGATACAGGCTGCTCCAACCTGCTGTAAAATGCTTGATTTCCAGAGTGAGCGAAACTAATGAAAACATTGTTGGGGTAAAACCTAAAGGGAAAGACCTAGCACCAAATCCAATTTGCCATCTGATCTAACTTCTGGAGGCAGTCAAAATGATCCTTAGAATTCTTCCCTACCTTATTCCTGTGCTGAGATACAGGCTGCTCCAACCTGCTGTAAAATGCTTGATTTCCAGAGTGAGCGAAACTAATGAAAACATTGTTGGGGTAAAACCTAAAGGGAAAGACCTAGCACCAAATCCAATTTGCCATCTGATCTAACTTCTGGAGGCAGTCAAAATGATCCTTAGAATTCTTCCCTACCTTATTCCTGTGCTGAGATACAGGCTGCTCCAACCTGCTGTAAAATGCTTGATTTCGAGAGTGAGCGAAACTAATGAAAACATTGTTGGGGTAAAACCTAAAGGGAAAGACCTAGCACCAAATCCAATTTGCCATCTGATCTAACTTCTGGAGGCAGTCAAAATGATCCTTAGAATTCTTCCCTACCTTATTCCTGTGCTGAGATACAGGCTGCTCCAACCTGCTGTAAAATGCTTGATTTCGAGAGTGAGCGAAACTAATGAAAACATTGTTGGGGTAAAACCTAAAGGGAAAGGCCTAGCACCAAATTGCATTGGCCATCTGATCTAACTTCTGGAGGCAGTCAAAATGAGTATTTGAATTCTTCCCTACCTTATTACTGTGCTGAGACACAGGCTGCTCCAACCTGCTGTAAAATGCTTGATTTCGAGAGTGAGCGAAACTACTGAAAATATTGTTGGGGTAAAACCTAAAGGGAAAGGCCTAGCACCAAATTGCATTGGCCATCTGATCTAACTTCTGGAGGCAGTCAAAATGATCCTTAGAATTCTTCCCTACCTTATTCCTGTGCTGAGATACAGGCTGCTCCAACCTGCTGTAAAATGCTTGATTTCGAGAGTGAGCGAAACTAATGAAAACATTGTTGGGGTAAAACCTAAAGGGAAAGACCTAGCACCAAATCCAATTTGCCATCTGATCTAACTTCTGGAGGCAGTCAAAATGAGTATTTGAATTCTTCCCTACCTTATTCCTGTGCTGAGATACAGGCTGCTCCAACCTGCTGTAAAATGCTTGATTTCGAGAGTGAGCGAAACTAATGAAAACATTGTTGGGGTAAAACCTAAAGGGAAAGGCCTAGCACCAAATTGCATTGGCCATCTGATCTAACTTCTGGAGGCAGTCAAAATGAGTATTTGAATTCTTCCCTACCTTATTCCTGTGCTGAGATACAGGCTGCTCCAACCTGCTGTAAAATGCTTGATTTCGAGAGTGAGCGAAACTAATGAAAACATTGTTGGGGTAAAACCTAAAGGGAAAGACCTAGCACCAAATCCAATTTGCCATCTGATCTAACTTCTGGAGGCAGTCAAAATGATCCTTAGAATTCTTCCCTACCTTATTCCTGTGCTGAGATACAGGCTGCTCCAACCTGCTGTAAAATGCTTGATTTCGAGAGTGAGCGAAACTAATGAAAACATTGTTGGGGTAAAACCTAAAGGGAAAGGCCTAGCACCAAATTGCATTGGCCATCTGATCTAACTTCTGGAGGCAGTCAAAATGAGTATTTGAATTCTTCCCTACCTTATTACTGTGCTGAGACACAGGCTGCTCCAACCTGCTGTAAAATGCTTGATTTCGAGAGTGAGCGAAACTAATGAAAACATTGTTGGGGTAAAACCTAAAGGGAAAGGCCTAGCACCAAATTGCATTAGCCATCTGATCTAACTTCTGGAGGCAGTCAAAATGAGTATTTGAATTCTTCCCTACCTTATTCCTGTGCTGAGATACAGGCTGCTCCAACCTGCTGTAAAATGCTTGATTTCGAGAGTGAGCGAAACTAATGAAAACATTGTTGGGGTAAAACCTAAAGGGAAAGACCTAGCACCAAATCCAATTTGCCATCTGATCTAACTTCTGGAGGCAGTCAAAATGATCCTTAGAATTCTTCCCTACCTTATTCCTGTGCTGAGATACAGGCTGCTCCAACCTGCTGTAAAATGCTTGATTTCGAGAGTGAGCGAAACTAATGAAAACATTGTTGGGGTAAAACCTAAAGGGAAAGACCTAGCACCAAATCCAATTTGCCATCTGATCTAACTTCTGGAGGCAGTCAAAATGATCCTTAGAATTCTTCCCTACCTTATTCCTGTGCTGAGATACAGGCTGCTCCAACCTGCTGTAAAATGCTTGATTTCGAGAGTGAGCGAAACTAATGAAAACATTGTTGGGGTAAAACCTAAAGGGAAAGGCCTAGCACCAAATTGCATTGGCCATCTGATCTAACTTCTGGAGACAGTCAAAATGAGTATTAGAATTCTTCCCTACCTTATTCCTGTGCTGAGATACAGGCTGCTCCAACCTGCTGTAAAATGCTTGATTTCGAGAGTGAGCGAAACTAATGAAAACATTGTTGGGGTAAAACCTAAAGGGAAAGACCTAGCACCAAATCCAATTTGCCATCTGATCTAACTTCTGGAGGCAGTCAAAATGATCCTTAGAATTCTTCCCTACCTTATTCCTGTGCTGAGATACAGGCTGCTCCAACCTGCTGTAAAATGCTTGATTTCGAGAGTGAGCGAAACTAATGAAAACATTGTTGGGGTAAAACCTAAAGGGAAAGACCTAGCACCAAATCCAATTTGCCATCTGATCTAACTTCTGGAGGCAGTCAAAATGAGCCTTAGAATTCTTCCCTACCTTATTCCTGTGCTGAGATACAGGCTGCTCCAACCTGCTGTAAAATGCTTGATTTCGAGAGTGAGCGAAACTAATGAAAACATTGTTGGGGTAAAACCTAAAGGGAAAGACCTAGCACCAAATCCAATTTGCCATCTGATCTAACTTCTGGAGGCAGTCAAAATGAGTATTTGAATTCTTCCCTACCTTATTCCTGTGCTGAGATACAGGCTGCTCCAACCTGCTGTAAAATGCTTGATTTCGAGAGTGAGCGAAACTAATGAAAACATTGTTGGGGTAAAACCTAAAGGGAAAGGCCTAGCACCAAATTGCATTGGCCATCTGATCTAACTTCTGGAGGCAGTCAAAATGAGTATTTGAATTCTTCCCTACCTTATTCCTGTGCTGAGATACAGGCTGCTCCAACCTGCTGTAAAATGCTTGATTTCGAGAGTGAGCGAAACTAATGAAAACATTGTTGGGGTAAAACCTAAAGGGAAAGACCTAGCACCAAATCCAATTTGCCATCTGATCTAACTTCTGGAGGCAGTCAAAATGATCCTTAGAATTCTTCCCTACCTTATTCCTGTGCTGAGATACAGGCTGCTCCAACCTGCTGTAAAATGCTTGATTTCGAGAGTGAGCGAAACTAATGAAAACATTGTTGGGGTAAAACCTAAAGGGAAAGGCCTAGCACCAAATTGCATTGGCCATCTGATCTAACTTCTGGAGGCAGTCAAAATGAGTATTTGAATTCTTCCCTACCTTATTACTGTGCTGAGACACAGGCTGCTCCAACCTGCTGTAAAATGCTTGATTTCGAGAGTGAGCGAAACTAATGAAAACATTGTTGGGGTAAAACCTAAAGGGAAAGGCCTAGCACCAAATTGCATTAGCCATCTGATCTAACTTCTGGAGGCAGTCAAAATGAGTATTTGAATTCTTCCCTACCTTATTCCTGTGCTGAGATACAGGCTGCTCCAACCTGCTGTAAAATGCTTGATTTCGAGAGTGAGCGAAACTAATGAAAACATTGTTGGGGTAAAACCTAAAGGGAAAGACCTAGCACCAAATCCAATTTGCCATCTGATCTAACTTCTGGAGGCAGTCAAAATGATCCTTAGAATTCTTCCCTACCTTATTCCTGTGCTGAGATACAGGCTGCTCCAACCTGCTGTAAAATGCTTGATTTCGAGAGTGAGCGAAACTAATGAAAACATTGTTGGGGTAAAACCTAAAGGGAAAGACCTAGCACCAAATCCAATTTGCCATCTGATCTAACTTCTGGAGGCAGTCAAAATGATCCTTAGAATTCTTCCCTACCTTATTCCTGTGCTGAGATACAGGCTGCTCCAACCTGCTGTAAAATGCTTGATTTCGAGAGTGAGCGAAACTAATGAAAACATTGTTGGGGTAAAACCTAAAGGGAAAGGCCTAGCACCAAATTGCATTGGCCATCTGATCTAACTTCTGGAGACAGTCAAAATGAGTATTAGAATTCTTCCCTACCTTATTCCTGTGCTGAGATACAGGCTGCTCCAACCTGCTGTAAAATGCTTGATTTCGAGAGTGAGCGAAACTAATGAAAACATTGTTGGGGTAAAACCTAAAGGGAAAGACCTAGCACCAAATCCAATTTGCCATCTGATCTAACTTCTGGAGGCAGTCAAAATGATCCTTAGAATTCTTCCCTACCTTATTCCTGTGCTGAGATACAGGCTGCTCCAACCTGCTGTAAAATGCTTGATTTCGAGAGTGAGCGAAACTAATGAAAACATTGTTGGGGTAAAACCTAAAGGGAAAGACCTAGCACCAAATCCAATTTGCCATCTGATCTAACTTCTGGAGGCAGTCAAAATGATCCTTAGAATTCTTCCCTACCTTATTCCTGTGCTGAGATACAGGCTGCTCCAACCTGCTGTAAAATGCTTGATTTCGAGAGTGAGCGAAACTAATGAAAACATTGTTGGGGTAAAACCTAAAGGGAAAGACCTAGCACCAAATCCAATTTGCCATCTGATCTAACTTCTGGAGGCAGTCAAAATGATCCTTAGAATTCTTCCCTACCTTATTCCTGTGCTGAGATACAGGCTGCTCCAACCTGCTGTAAAATGCTTGATTTCGAGAGTGAGCGAAACTAATGAAAACATTGTTGGGGTAAAACCTAAAGGGAAAGGCCTAGCACCAAATTGCATTGGCCATCTGATCTAACTTCTGGAGACAGTCAAAATGAGTATTAGAATTCTTCCCTACCTTATTCCTGTGCTGAGATACAGGCTGCTCCAACCTGCTGTAAAATGCTTGATTTCGAGAGTGAGCGAAACTAATGAAAACATTGTTGGGGTAAAACCTAAAGGGAAAGACCTAGCACCAAATCCAATTTGCCATCTGATCTAACTTCTGGAGGCAGTCAAAATGATCCTTAGAATTCTTCCCTACCTTATTCCTGTGCTGAGATACAGGCTGCTCCAACCTGCTGTAAAATGCTTGATTTCGAGAGTGAGCGAAACTAATGAAAACATTGTTGGGGTAAAACCTAAAGGGAAAGACCTAGCACCAAATCCAATTTGCCATCTGATCTAACTTCTGGAGGCAGTCAAAATGATCCTTAGAATTCTTCCCTACCTTATTCCTGTGCTGAGATACAGGCTGCTCCAACCTGCTGTAAAATGCTTGATTTCGAGAGTGAGCGAAACTAATGAAAACATTGTTGGGGTAAAACCTAAAGGGAAAGGCCTAGCACCAAATTGCACTGGCCATCTGATCTAACTTCTGGAGGCAGTCAAAATGAGTATTTGAATTCTTCTCTACCTTATTATTGTGCTGAGACACAGGCTGCTCCAACCTGCTGTAAAATGCTTGATTTTGAGAGTGAGCGAAACTAATGAAAACATTGTTGGGGTAAAACCTAAAGGGAAAGGCCTAGCACCAAATTGCATTAGCCATCTGATCTAACTTCTGGAGGCAGTCAAAATGAGTATTTGAATTCTTCCCTACCTTATTCCTGTGCTGAGATACAGGCTGCTCCAACCTGCTGTAAAATGCTTGATTTCGAGAGTGAGCGAAACTAATGAAAACATTGTTGGGGTAAAACCTAAAGGGAAAGACCTAGCACCAAATCCAATTTGCCATCTGATCTAACTTCTGGAGGCAGTCAAAATGATCCTTAGAATTCTTCCCTACCTTATTCCTGTGCTGAGATACAGGCTGCTCCAACCTGCTGTAAAATGCTTGATTTCGAGAGTGAGCGAAACTAATGAAAACATTGTTGGGGTAAAACCTAAAGGGAAAGACCTAGCACCAAATCCAATTTGCCATCTGATCTAACTTCTGGAGGCAGTCAAAATGATCCTTAGAATTCTTCCCTACCTTATTCCTGTGCTGAGATACAGGCTGCTCCAACCTGCTGTAAAATGCTTGATTTCGAGAGTGAGCGAAACTAATGAAAACATTGTTGGGGTAAAACCTAAAGGGAAAGACCTAGCACCAAATTGCATTGGCCATCTGATCTAACTTCTGGAGGCAGTCAAAATGATCCTTAGAATTCTTCCCTACCTTATTCCTGTGCTGAGATACAGGCTGCTCCAACCTGCTGTAAAATGCTTGATTTCGAGAGTGAGCGAAACTAATGAAAACATTGTTGGGGTAAAACCTAAAGGGAAAGACCTAGCACCAAATCCAATTTGCCATCTGATCTAACTTCTGGAGGCAGTCAAAATGATCCTTAGAATTCTTCCCTACCTTATTCCTGTGCTGAGATACAGGCTGCTCCAACCTGCTGTAAAATGCTTGATTTCGAGAGTGAGCGAAACTAATGAAAACATTGTTGGGGTAAAACCTAAAGGGAAAGGCCTAGCACCAAATTGCATTGGCCATCTGATCTAACTTCTGGAGGCAGTCAAAATGAGTATTTGAATTCTTCCCTACCTTATTACTGTGCTGAGACACAGGCTGCTCCAACCTGCTGTAAAATGCTTGATTTCGAGAGTGAGCGAAACTAATGAAAACATTGTTGGGGTAAAACCTAAAGGGAAAGGCCTAGCACCAAATTGCATTGGCCATCAGATCTAACTTCTGGAGGCAGTCAAAATGATCCTTAGAATTCTTCCCTACCTTATTCCTGTGCTGAGATACAGGCTGCTCCAACCTGCTGTAAAATGCTTGATTTCGAGAGTGAGCGAAACTAATGAAAACATTGTTGGGGTAAAACCTAAAGGGAAAGACCTAGCACCAAATCCAATTTGCCATCTGATCTAACTTCTGGAGGCAGTCAAAATGAGTATTTGAATTCTTCCCTACCTTATTCCTGTGCTGAGATACAGGCTGCTCCAACCTGCTGTAAAATGCTTGATTTCGAGAGTGAGCGAAACTAATGAAAACATTGTTGGGGTAAAACCTAAAGGGAAAGGCCTAGCACCAAATTGCATTGGCCATCTGATCTAACTTCTGGAGGCAGTCAAAATGAGTATTTGAATTCTTCCCTACCTTATTCCTGTGCTGAGATACAGGCTGCTCCAACCTGCTGTAAAATGCTTGATTTCGAGAGTGAGCGAAACTAATGAAAACATTGTTGGGGTAAAACCTAAAGGGAAAGACCTAGCACCAAATCCAATTTGCCATCTGATCTAACTTCTGGAGGCAGTCAAAATGAGTATTTGAATTCTTCCCTACCTTATTCCTGTGCTGAGATACAGGCTGCTCCAACCTGCTGTAAAATGCTTGATTTCGAGAGTGAGCGAAACTAATGAAAACATTGTTGGGGTAAAACCTAAAGGGAAAGGCCTAGCACCAAATTGCATTGGCCATCTGATCTAACTTCTGGAGGCAGTCAAAATGAGTATTTGAATTCTTCCCTACCTTATTACTGTGCTGAGACACAGGCTGCTCCAACCTGCTGTAAAATGCTTGATTTCGAGAGTGAGCGAAACTAATGAAAACATTGTTGGGGTAAAACCTAAAGGGAAAGGCCTAGCACCAAATTGCATTAGCCATCTGATCTAACTTCTGGAGGCAGTCAAAATGAGTATTTGAATTCTTCCCTACCTTATTCCTGTGCTGAGATACAGGCTGCTCCAACCTGCTGTAAAATGCTTGATTTCGAGAGTGAGCGAAACTAATGAAAACATTGTTGGGGTAAAACCTAAAGGGAAAGACCTAGCACCAAATCCAATTTGCCATCTGATCTAACTTCTGGAGGCAGTCAAAATGATCCTTAGAATTCTTCCCTACCTTATTCCTGTGCTGAGATACAGGCTGCTCCAACCTGCTGTAAAATGCTTGATTTCGAGAGTGAGCGAAACTAATGAAAACATTGTTGGGGTAAAACCTAAAGGGAAAGACCTAGCACCAAATCCAATTTGCCATCTGATCTAACTTCTGGAGGCAGTCAAAATGAGCCTTAGAATTCTTCCCTACCTTATTCCTGTGCTGAGATACAGGCTGCTCCAACCTGCTGTAAAATGCTTGATTTCGAGAGTGAGCGAAACTAATGAAAACATTGTTGGGGTAAAACCTAAAGGGAAAGACCTAGCACCAAATCCAATTTGCCATCTGATCTAACTTCTGGAGGCAGTCAAAATGAGTATTAGAATTCTTCCCTACCTTATTCCTGTGCTGAGATACAGGCTGCTCCAACCTGCTGTAAAATGCTTGATTTCGAGAGTGAGCGAAACTAATGAAAACATTGTTGGGGTAAAACCTAAAGGGAAAGGCCTAGCACCAAATTGCATTGGCCATCTGATCTAACTTCTGGAGGCAGTCAAAATGAGTATTTGAATTCTTCCCTACCTTATTACTGTGCTGAGACACAGGCTGCTCCAACCTGCTGTAAAATGCTTGATTTCGAGAGTGAGCGAAACTAATGAAAACATTGTTGGGGTAAAACCTAAAGGGAAAGGCCTAGCACCAAATTGCATTGGCCATCAGATCAAACTTCTGGAGGCAGTCAAAATGATCCTTAGAATTCTTCCCTACCTTATTCCTGTGCTGAGATACAGGCTGCTCCAACCTGCTGTAAAATGCTTGATTTCGAGAGTGAGCGAAACTAATGAAAACATTGTTGGGGTAAAACCTAAAGGGAAAGACCTAGCACCAAATCCAATTTGCCATCTGATCTAACTTCTGGAGGCAGTCAAAATGAGTATTTGAATTCTTCCCTACCTTATTCCTGTGCTGAGATACAGGCTGCTCCAACCTGCTGTAAAATGCTTGATTTCGAGAGTGAGCGAAACTAATGAAAACATTGTTGGGGTAAAACCTAAAGGGAAAGGCCTAGCACCAAATTGCATTGGCCATCTGATCTAACTTCTGGAGGCAGTCAAAATGAGTATTTGAATTCTTCCCTACCTTATTCCTGTGCTGAGATACAGGCTGCTCCAACCTGCTGTAAAATGCTTGATTTCGAGAGTGAGCGAAACTAATGAAAACATTGTTGGGGTAAAACCTAAAGGGAAAGACCTAGCACCAAATCCAATTTGCCATCTGATCTAACTTCTGGAGGCAGTCAAAATGAGTATTTGAATTCTTCCCTACCTTATTCCTGTGCTGAGATACAGGCTGCTCCAACCTGCTGTAAAATGCTTGATTTCGAGAGTGAGCGAAACTAATGAAAACATTGTTGGGGTAAAACCTAAAGGGAAAGGCCTAGCACCAAATTGCATTGGCCATCTGATCTAACTTCTGGAGGCAGTCAAAATGAGTATTTGAATTCTTCCCTACCTTATTACTGTGCTGAGACACAGGCTGCTCCAACCTGCTGTAAAATGCTTGATTTCGAGAGTGAGCGAAACTAATGAAAACATTGTTGGGGTAAAACCTAAAGGGAAAGGCCTAGCACCAAATTGCATTAGCCATCTGATCTAACTTCTGGAGGCAGTCAAAATGAGTATTTGAATTCTTCCCTACCTTATTCCTGTGCTGAGATACAGGCTGCTCCAACCTGCTGTAAAATGCTTGATTTCGAGAGTGAGCGAAACTAATGAAAACATTGTTGGGGTAAAACCTAAAGGGAAAGACCTAGCACCAAATCCAATTTGCCATCTGATCTAACTTCTGGAGGCAGTCAAAATGATCCTTAGAATTCTTCCCTACCTTATTCCTGTGCTGAGATACAGGCTGCTCCAACCTGCTGTAAAATGCTTGATTTCGAGAGTGAGCGAAACTAATGAAAACATTGTTGGGGTAAAACCTAAAGGGAAAGACCTAGCACCAAATTGCATTGGCCATCTGATCTAACTTCTGGAGGCAGTCAAAATGAGTATTTGAATTCTTCCCTACCTTATTACTGTGCTGAGACACAGGCTGCTCCAACCTGCTGTAAAATGCTTGATTTCGAGAGTGAGCGAAACTAATGAAAACATTGTTGGGGTAAAACCTAAAGGGAAAGGCCTAGCACCAAATCCAATTTGCCATCTGATCTAACTTCTGGAGGCAGTCAAAATGAGTATTTGAATTCTTCCCTACCTTATTCCTGTGCTGAGATACAGGCTGCTCCAACCTGCTGTAAAATGCTTGATTTCGAGAGTGAGCGAAACTAATGAAAACATTGTTGGGGTAAAACCTAAAGGGAAAGACCTAGCACCAAATCCAATTTGCCATCTGATCTAACTTCTGGAGGCAGTCAAAATGATCCTTAGAATTCTTCCCTACCTTATTCCTGTGCTGAGATACAGGCTGCTCCAACCTGCTGTAAAATGCTTGATTTCGAGAGTGAGCGAAACTAATGAAAACATTGTTGGGGTAAAACCTAAAGGGAAAGACCTAGCACCAAATCCAATTTGCCATCTGATCTAACTTCTGGAGGCAGTCAAAATGAGCCTTAGAATTCTTCCCTACCTTATTCCTGTGCTGAGATACAGGCTGCTCCAACCTGCTGTAAAATGCTTGATTTCGAGAGTGAGCGAAACTAATGAAAACATTGTTGGGGTAAAACCTAAAGGGAAAGGCCTAGCACCAAATTGCATTGGCCATCTGATCTAACTTCTGGAGACAGTCAAAATGAGTATTAGAATTCTTCCCTACCTTATTCCTGTGCTGAGATACAGGCTGCTCCAACCTGCTGTAAAATGCTTGATTTCGAGAGTGAGCGAAACTAATGAAAACATTGTTGGGGTAAAACCTAAAGGGAAAGACCTAGCACCAAATCCAATTTGCCATCTGCTCTAACTTCTGGAGGCAGTCAAAATGATCCTTAGAATTCTTCCCTACCTTATTCCTGTGCTGAGATACAGGCTGCTCCAACCTGCTGTAAAATGCTTGATTTCGAGAGTGAGCGAAACTAATGAAAACATTGTTGGGGTAAAACCTAAAGGGAAAGACCTAGCACCAAATCCAATTTGCCATCTGATCTAACTTCTGGAGGCAGTCAAAATGATCCTTAGAATTCTTCCCTACCTTATTCCTGTGCTGAGATACAGGCTGCTCCAACCTGCTGTAAAATGCTTGATTTCGAGAGTGAGCGAAACTAATGAAAACATTGTTGGGGTAAAACCTAAAGGGAAAGACCTAGCACCAAATCCAATTTGCCATCTGATCTAACTTCTGGAGGCAGTCAAAATGAGCCTTAGAATTCTTCCCTACCTTATTCCTGTGCTGAGATACAGGCTGCTCCAACCTGCTGTAAAATGCTTGATTTCGAGAGTGAGCGAAACTAATGAAAACATTGTTGGGGTAAAACCTAAAGGGAAAGGCCTAGCACCAAATTGCATTGGCCATCTGATCTAACTTCTGGAGGCAGTCAAAATGAGTATTTGAATTCTTCCCTACCTTATTCCTGTGCTGAGATACAGGCTGCTCCAACCTGCTGTAAAATGCTTGATTTCGAGAGTGAGCGAAACTAATGAAAACATTGTTGGGGTAAAACCTAAAGGGAAAGACCTAGCACCAAATCCAATTTGCCATCTGATCTAACTTCTGGAGGCAGTCAAAATGATCCTTAGAATTCTTCCCTACCTTATTCCTGTGCTGAGATACAGGCTGCTCCAACCTGCTGTAAAATGCTTGATTTCGAGAGTGAGCGAAACTAATGAAAACATTGTTGGGGTAAAACCTAAAGGGAAAGGCCTAGCACCAAATTGCATTGGCCATCTGATCTAACTTCTGGAGGCAGTCAAAATGAGTATTTGAATTCTTCCCTACCTTATTACTGTGCTGAGACACAGGCTACTCCAACCTGCTGTAAAATGCTTGATTTCGAGAGTGAGCGAAACTAATGAAAACATTGTTGGGGTAAAACCTAAAGGGAAAGGCCTAGCACCAAATTGCATTAGCCATCTGATCTAACTTCTGGAGGCAGTCAAAATGAGTATTTGAATTCTTCCCTACCTTATTCCTGTGCTGAGATACAGGCTGCTCCAACCTGCTGTAAAATGCTTGATTTCGAGAGTGAGCGAAACTAATGAAAACATTGTTGGGGTAAAACCTAAAGGGAAAGACCTAGCACCAAATCCAATTTGCCATCTGATCTAACTTCTGGAGGCAGTCAAAATGATCCTTAGAATTCTTCCCTACCTTATTCCTGTGCTGAGATACAGGCTGCTCCAACCTGCTGTAAAATGCTTGATTTCGAGAGTGAGCGAAACTAATGAAAACATTGTTGGGGTAAAACCTAAAGGGAAAGACCTAGCACCAAATCCAATTTGCCATCTGATCTAACTTCTGGAGGCAGTCAAAATGATCCTTAGAATTCTTCCCTACCTTATTCCTGTGCTGAGATACAGGCTGCTCCAACCTGCTGTAAAATGCTTGATTTCGAGAGTGAGCGAAACTAATGAAAACATTGTTGGGGTAAAACCTAAAGGGAAAGGCCTAGCACCAAATTGCATTGGCCATCTGATCTAACTTCTGGAGACAGTCAAAATGAGTATTAGAATTCTTCCCTACCTTATTCCTGTGCTGAGATACAGGCTGCTCCAACCTGCTGTAAAATGCTTGATTTCGAGAGTGAGCGAAACTAATGAAAACATTGTTGGGGTAAAACCTAAAGGGAAAGACCTAGCACCAAATCCAATTTGCCATCTGATCTAACTTCTGGAGGCAGTCAAAATGATCCTTAGAATTCTTCCCTACCTTATTCCTGTGCTGAGATACAGGCTGCTCCAACCTGCTGTAAAATGCTTGATTTCAAGAGTGAGCGAAACTAATGAAAACATTGTTGGGGTAAAACCTAAAGGGAAAGACCTAGCACCAAATCCAATTTGCCATCTGATCTAACTTCTGGAGGCAGTCAAAATGATCCGTAGAATTCTTCCCTACCTTATTCCTGTGCTGAGATACAGGCTGCTCCAACCTGCTGTAAAATGCTTGATTTCGAGAGTGAGCGAAACTAATGAAAACATTGTTGGGGTAAAACCTAAAGGGAAAGGCCTAGCACCAAATTGCACTGGCCATCTGATCTAACTTCTGGAGGCAGTCAAAATGAGTATTTGAATTCTTCTCTACCTTAGTATTGTGCTGAGACACAGGCTGCTCCAACCTTCTGTAAAATGCTTGATTTCGAGAGTGAGCGAAACTAATGAAAACATTGTTGGGGTAAAACCTAAAGGGAAAGGCCTAGCACCAAATTGCATTAGCCATCTGATCTAACTTCTGGAGGCAGTCAAAATGAGTATTTGAATTCTTCCCTACCTTATTCCTGTGCTGAGATACAGGCTGCTCCAACCTGCTGTAAAATGCTTGATTTCGAGAGTGAGCGAAACTAATGAAAACATTGTTGGGGTAAAACCTAAAGGGAAAGACCTAGCACCAAATCCAATTTGCCATCTGATCTAACTTCTGGAGGCAGTCAAAATGATCCTTAGAATTCTTCCCTACCTTATTCCTGTGCTGAGATACAGGCTGCTCCAACCTGCTGTAAAATGCTTGATTTCGAGAGTGAGCGAAACTAATGAAAACATTGTTGGGGTAAAACCTAAAGGGAAAGACCTAGCACCAAATCCAATTTGCCATCTGATCTAACTTCTGGAGGCAGTCAAAATGATCCTTAGAATTCTTCCCTACCTTATTCCTGTGCTGAGATACAGGCTGCTCCAACCTGCTGTAAAATGCTTGATTTCGAGAGTGAGCGAAACTAATGAAAACATTGTTGGGGTAAAACCTAAAGGGAAAGGCCTAGCACCAAATTGCATTGGCCATCTGATCTAACTTCTGGAGACAGTCAAAATGAGTATTAGAATTCTTCCCTACCTTATTCCTGTGCTGAGATACAGGCTGCTCCAACCTGCTGTAAAATGCTTGATTTCGAGAGTGAGCGAAACTAATGAAAACATTGTTGGGGTAAAACCTAAAGGGAAAGACCTAGCACCAAATCCAATTTGCCATCTGATCTAACTTCTGGAGGCAGTCAAAATGATCCTTAGAATTCTTCCCTACCTTATTCCTGTGCTGAGATACAGGCTGCTCCAACCTGCTGTAAAATGCTTGATTTCGAGAGTGAGCGAAACTAATGAAAACATTGTTGGGGTAAAACCTAAAGGGAAAGGCCTAGCACCAAATTGCATTGGCCATCTGATCTAACTTCTGGAGACAGTCAAAATGAGTATTAGAATTCTTCCCTACCTTATTCCTGTGCTGAGATACAGGCTGCTCCAACCTGCTGTAAAATGCTTGATTTCGAGAGTGAGCGAAACTAATGAAAACATTGTTGGGGTAAAACCTAAAGGGAAAGACCTAGCACCAAATCCAATTTGCCATCTGATCTAACTTCTGGAGGCAGTCAAAATGATCCTTAGAATTCTTCCCTACCTTATTCCTGTGCTGAGATACAGGCTGCTCCAACCTGCTGTAAAATGCTTGATTTCGAGAGTGAGCGAAACTAATGAAAACATTGTTGGGGTAAAACCTAAAGGGAAAGACCTAGCACCAAATCCAATTTGCCATCTGATCTAACTTCTGGAGGCAGTCAAAATGAGCCTTAGAATTCTTCCCTACCTTATTCCTGTGCTGAGATACAGGCTGCTCCAACCTGCTGTAAAATGCTTGATTTCGAGAGTGAGCGAAACTAATGAAAACATTGTTGGGGTAAAACCTAAAGGGAAAGGCCTAGCACCAAATCCAATTTGCCATCTGATCTAACTTCTGGAGGCAGTCAAAATGATCCTTAGAATTCTTCCCTACCTTATTCCTGTGCTGAGATACAGGCTGCTCCAACCTGCTGTAAAATGCTTGATTTCGAGAGTGAGCGAAACTAATGAAAACATTGTTGGGGTAAAACCTAAAGGGAAAGACCTAGCACCAAATCCAATTTGCCATCTGATCTAACTTCTGGAGGCAGTCAAAATGATCCTTAGAATTCTTCCCTACCTTATTCCTGTGCTGAGATACAGGCTGCTCCAACCTGCTGTAAAATGCTTGATTTCGAGAGTGAGCGAAACTAATGAAAACATTGTTGGGGTAAAACCTAAAGGGAAAGGCCTAGCACCAAATTGCATTGGCCATCTGATCTAACTTCTGGAGGCAGTCAAAATGATCCTTAGAATTCTTCCCTACCTTATTCCTGTGCTGAGATACGGGCTGCTCCAACCTGCTGTAAAATGCTTGATTTCGAGAGTGAGCGAAACTAATGAAAACATTGTTGGGGTAAAACCTAAAGGGAAAGACCTAGCACCAAATCCAATTTGCCATCTGATCTAACTTCTGGAGGCAGTCAAAATGAGTATTTGAATTCTTCCCTACCTCATTACTGTGCTGAGACACAGGCTGCTCCAACCTGCTGTAAAATGCTTGATTTCGAGAGTGAGCGAAACTAATGAAAACATTGTTGGGGTAAAACCTAAAGGGAAAGACCTAGCACCAAATTGCATTGGCCATCTGATCTAACTTCTGGAGGCAGTCAAAATGAGTATTAGAATTCTTCCCTACCTTATTCCTGTGCTGAGATACAGGCTGCTCCAACCTGCTGTAAAATGCTTGATTTCGAGAGTGAGCGAAACTAATGAAAACATTGTTGGGGTAAAACCTAAAGGGAAAGGCCTAGCACCAAATTGCATTGGCCATCTGATCTAACTTCTGGAGGCAGTCAAAATGAGTATTTGAATTCTTCTCTACCTTATTACTGTGCTGAGACACAGGCTGCTCCAACCTGCTGTAAAATGCTTGATTTCGAGAGTGAGCGAAACTAATGAAAACATTGTTGGGGTAAAACCTAAAGGGAAAGGCCTAGTACCAAATTGCATTGGCCATCTGATCTAACTTCTGGAGGCAGTCAAAATGATCCTTAGAATTCTTCCCTACCTTATTCCTGTGCTGAGATACAGGCTGCTCCAACCTGCTGTAAAATGCTTGATTTCGAGAGTGAGCGAAACTAATGAAAACATTGTTGGGGTAAAACCTAAAGGGAAAGACCTAGCACCAAATCCAATTTGCCATCTGATCTAACTTCTGGAGGCAGTCAAAATGATCCTTAGAATTCTTCCCTACCTTATTCCTGTGCTGAGATACAGGCTGCTCCAACCTGCTGTAAAATGCTTGATTTCGAGAGTGAGCTAAACTAATGAAAACATTGTTGGGGTAAAACCTAAAGGGAAAGACCTAGCACCAAATCCAATTTGCCATCTGATCTAACTTCTGGAGGCAGTCAAAATGAGCCTTAGAATTCTTCCCTACCTTATTCCTGTGCTGAGATACAGGCTGCTCCAACCTGCTGTAAAATGCTTGATTTCGAGAGTGAGCGAAACTAATGAAAACATTGTTGGGGTAAAACCTAAAGGGAAAGGCCTAGCACCAAATTGCATTGGCCATCTGATCTAACTTCTGGAGGCAGTCAAAATGATCCTTAGAATTCTTCCCTACCTTATTCCTGTGCTGAGATACAGGCTGCTCCAACCTGCTGTAAAATGCTTGATTTCGAGAGTGAGCGAAACTAATGAAAACATTGTTGGGGTAAAACCTAAAGGGAAAGGCCTAGCACCAAATCCAATTTGCCATCTGATCTAACTTCTGGAGGCAGTCAAAATGATCCTTAGAATTCTTCCCTACCTTATTCCTGTGCTGAGATACAGGCTGCTCCAACCTGCTGTAAAATGCTTGATTTCGAGAGTGAGCGAAACTAATGAAAACATTGTTGGGGGTAAAACCTAAAGGGAAAGACCTAGCACCAAATCCAATTTGCCATCTGATCTAACTTCTGGAGGCAGTCAAAATGATCCTTAGAATTCTTCCCTACCTTATTCCTGTGCTGAGATACAGGCTGCTCCAACCTGCTGTAAAATGCTTGATTTCGAGAGTGAGCGAAACTAATGAAAACATTGTTGGGGTAAAACCTAAAGGGAAAGGCCTAGCACCAAATTGCATTGGCCATCTGATCTAACTTCTGGAGGCAGTCAAAATGATCCTTAGAATTCTTCCCTACCTTATTCCTGTGCTGAGATATGGGCTGCTCCAACCTGCTGTAAAATGCTTGATTTCGAGAGTGAGCGAACTAATGAAAACATTGTTGGGGTAAAACCTAAAGGGAAAGACCTAGCACCAAATCCAATTTGCCATCTGATCTAACTTCTGGAGGCAGTCAAAATGAGTATTTGAATTCTTCCCTACCCTCATTACTGTGCTGAGACACAGGCTGCTCCAACCTGCTGTAAAATGCTTGATTTCGAGAGTGAGCGAAACTAATGAAAACATTGTTGGGGGTAAAACCTAAAGGGGAAAGACCTAGCACCAAAATTGCATTGGCCATCTGATCTAACTTCTGGAGGCAGTCAAAATGAGTATTAGAATTCTTCCCTACCTTATTCCTGTGCTGAGATACAGGCTGCTCCAACCTGCTGTAAAATGCTTGATTTCGAGAGTGAGCCGAAACTAATGAAAACATTGTTGGGGTAAAACCTAAAGGGAAAGGCCTAGCACCAAATTGCATTGGCCATCTGATCTAACTTCTGGAGGCAGTCAAAATGAGTATTTGAATTCTTCTCAACCTTATTACTGTGCTGAGACACAGGCTGCTCCAACCTGCTGTAAAATGCTTGATTTCGAGAGTGAGCGAAACTAATGAAAAACATTGTTGGGGTAAAACCTAAAGGGAAAGGCCTGAGTACCAAATTGCATTGGCCATCTGATCTAACTTCTGGAGGCAGTCAAAATGAGTATTTGAATTCTTCCCTACCTTATTCCTGTGCTGAGATACAGGCTGCTCCAACCTGCTGTAAAATGCTTGATTTCGAGAGTGAGCGAAACTAATGAAAACATTGTTGGGGTAAAACCTAAAGGGAAAGACCTAGCACCAAATCCAATTTGCCATCTGATCTAACTTCTGGAGGCAGTCAAAATGATCCTTAGAATTCTTCCCTACCTTATTCCTGTGCTGAGATACAGGCTGCTCCAACCTGCTGTAAAATGCTTGATTTCGAGAGTGAGCGAAACTAATGAAAACATTGTTGGGGTAAAACCTAAAGGGAAAGACCTAGCACCAAATCCCAATTTGCCATCTGATCTAACTTCTGGAGGCAGTCAAAATGAGCCTTAGAATTCTTCCCTACCTTATTCCTGTGCTGAGATACAGGCTGCTCCAACCTGCTGTAAAAATGCTTGATTTCGAGAGTGAGCGAAACTAATGAAAACATTGTTGGGGTAAAACCTAAAGGGAAAGGCCTAGCACCAAATTGCATTGGCCATCTGATCTAACTTCTGGAGGCAGTCAAAATGATCCTTAGAATTCTTCCCTACCTTATTCCTGTGCTGAGATACAGGCTGCTCCAACCTGCTGTAAAATGCTTGATTTCGAGAGTGAGGCGAAACTAATGAAAACATGTTGGGGTAAAACCTAAAGGGAAAGACCTAGCACCAAATCCCAATTTGCCATCTGATCTAACTTCTGGAGGCAGTCAAAATGAGCCTTAGTATTCTTCCCTACCTTATTCCTGTGCTGAGATACAGGCTGCTCCAACCTGCTGTAAAATGCTTGATTTTGAGAGTGAGCGAAACTAATGAAAACATTGTTGGGGTAAAACCTAAAAAGGAAGACCTAGCACCAAATTCCATTGGCCATCTGATCTAACTTGCTGGAGGCAGTCAAAATGATCCTTAGAATTCTTCCCTACCTTATTCCTGTGCTGAGATACAGGCTGCTCCAACCTGCTGTAAAATGCTTGATTTTCGAGAGTGAGCGAAACTAATGAAAAACATTGTTGGGGTAAAACCTAAAGGGAAAGACCTAGCACCAAATCCAATTTGCCATCTGATCTAACTTCTGGAGGCAGTCAAAATGATCCTTTAGAATTCTTCCCTACCTTATTCCTCTGCTGAGATACAGGCTGCCTCCAACCTGCTGTAAAATGCTTGATTTCGAGAGTGAGCCGAAACTAATGAAAACATTGTTGGGGTAAAACCTAAAGGGAAAGACTAGCACCAAATCCAATTGCCATCTGATCTAACTTCTGGAGGCAGTCAAAATGATCCTTAGAATTCTTCCCTACCTTATTCCAGTGCTGAGATACAGGCTGCTCCAACCTGCTGTAAAATGCTTGATTTCGAGAGTGAGCGAAACTAATGAAAACATTGTTGGGGTAAAACCTAAAGGGAAAGACCTAGCACCAAATCCAATTTGCCATCTGATCTAACTTCTGGAGGCAGTCAAATGATCCTTTAGAATTCTTCCCTAACC
>NW_027145124.1:0-27569 GCF_026170545.1 Melanerpes formicivorus
CTCACTCTCGAAATCAAGCATTTTACAGCAGGTTGGAGCAGCCTGTATCTCAGCACAGGAATAAGGTAGGGAAGAATTCTAAGGATCATTTTGACTGCCTCCAGAAGTTAGATCAGATGGCAAATTGGATTTGGTGCTAGGTCTTTCCCTTTAGGTTTTACCCCAACAATGTTTTCATTAGTTTCGCTCACTCTCGAAATCAAGCATTTTACAGCAGGTTGGAGCAGGCCTGTATCTCAGCACAGGAATAAGGTAGGGAAGAATTCTAAGGCTCATTTTGACTGCCTCCAGAAGTTAGATCAGATGGCAAATTGGATTTGGTGCTAGGTCTTTCCCTTTAGGTTTTACCCCAACAATGTTTTCATTAGTTTCGCTCACTCTCGAAATCAAGCATTTTACAGCAGGTTGGAGCAGCCTGTATCTCAGCACAGGAATAAGGTAGGGAAGAATTCAAATGCTCATTTTGACTGCCTCCAGAAGTTAGATCAGATGGCAAATTGGATTTGGTGCTAGGTCTTTCCCTTTAGGTTTTACCCCCAACAATGTTTTCATTAGTTTCGCTCACTCTCGAAATCAAGCATTTTACAGCAGGTTGGAGCAGCCTGTATCTCAGCACAGGAATAAGGTAGGGAAGAATTCTAAGGCTCATTTTGACTGCCTCCAGAAGTTAGATCAGATGGCAAATTGGATTTGGTGCTAGGTCTTTCCCTTTAGGTTTTACCCCAACAATGTTTTCATTAGTTTCGCTCACTCTCGAAATCAAGCATTTTACAGCAGGTTGGAGCAGCCTGTATCTCAGCACAGGAATAAGGTAGGGAAGAATTCTAAGGCTCATTTTGACTGCCTCCAGAAGTTAGATCAGATGGCAAATTGGATTTGGTGCTAGGTCTTTCCCTTTAGGTTTTACCCCAACAATGTTTTCATTAGTTTCGCTCACTCTCGAAATCAAGCATTTTACAGCAGGTTGGAGCAGCCTGTATCTCAGCACAGGAATAAGGTAGGGAAGAATTCTAAGGATCATTTTGACTGCCTCCAGAAGTTAGATCAGATGGCAAATTGGATTTGGTGCTAGGTCTTTCCCTTTAGGTTTTACCCCAACAATGTTTTCATTAGTTTCGCTCACTCTCGAAATCAAGCATTTTACAGCAGGTTGGAGCAGCCTGTATCTCAGCACAGGAATAAGGTAGGGAAGAATTCTAAGGCTCATTTTGACTGCCTCCAGAAGTTAGATCAGATGGCAAATTGGATTTGGTGCTAGGTCTTTCCCTTTAGGTTTTACCCCAACAATGTTTTCATTAGTTTCGCTCACTCTCGAAATCAAGCATTTTTACAGCAGGTTGGAGCAGCCTGTATCTCAGCACAGGAATAAGGTAGGGAAGAATTCTAAGGATCATTTTGACTGCCTCCAGAAGTTAGATCAGATGGCAAATTGGATTTGGTGCTAGGTCTTTCCCTTTAGGTTTTACCCCAACAATGTTTTCATTAGTTTCGCTCACTCTCGAAATCAAGCATTTTACAGCAGGTTGGAGCAGCCTGTATCTCAGCACAGGAATAAGGTAGGGAAGAATTCTAAGGCTCATTTTGACTGCCTCCAGAAGTTAGATCAGATGGCAAATTGGATTTGGTGCTAGGTCTTTCCCTTTAGGTTTTACCCCAACAATGTTTTCATTAGTTTCGCTCACTCTCGAAATCAAGCATTTTACAGCAGGTTGGAGCAGCCTGTATCTCAGCACAGGAATAAGGTAGGGAAGAATTCTAAGGATCATTTTGACTGCCTCCAGAAGTTAGATCAGATGGCAAATTGGATTTGGTGCTAGGTCTTTCCCTTTAGGTTTTACCCCAACAATGTTTTCATTAGTTTCGCTCACTCTCGAAATCAAGCATTTTACAGCAGGTTGGAGCAGCCTGTATCTCAGCACAGGAATAAGGTAGGGAAGAATTCTAAGGCTCATTTTGACTGCCTCCAGAAGGTAGATCAGATGGCAAATTGGATTTGGTGCTAGGTCTTTCCCTTTAGGTTTTACCCCAACAATGTTTTCATTAGTTTCGCTCACTCTCGAAATCAAGCATTTTACAGCAGGTTGGAGCAGCCTGTATCTCAGCACAGGAATAAGGTAGGGAAGAATTCTAAGGATCATTTTGACTGCCTCCAGAAGTTAGATCAGATGGCAAATTGGATTTGGTGCTAGGTCTTTCCCTTTAGGTTTTACCCCAACAATGTTTTCATTAGTTTCGCTCACTCTCGAAATCAAGCATTTTACAGCAGGTTGGAGCAGCCTGTATCTCAGCACAGGAATAAGGTAGGGAAGAATTCTAAGGATCATTTTGACTGCCTCCAGAAGTTAGATCAGATGGCAAATTGGATTTGGTGCTAGGTCTTTCCCTTTAGGTTTTACCCCAACAATGTTTTCATTAGTTTCGCTCACTCTCGAAATCAAGCATTTTACAGCAGGTTGGAGCAGCCTGTATCTCAGCACAGGAATAAGGTAGGGAAGAATTCTAAGGCTCATTTTGACTGCCTCCAGAAGTTAGATCAGATGGCAAATTGGATTTGGTGCTAGGTCTTTCCCTTTAGGTTTTACCCCAACAATGTTTTCATTAGTTTCGCTCACTCTCGAAATCAAGCATTTTACAGCAGGTTGGAGCAGCCTGTATCTCAGCACAGGAATAAGGTAGGGAAGAATTCTAAGGATCATTTTGACTGCCTCCAGAAGTTAGATCAGATGGCAAATTGGATTTGGTGCTAGGTCTTTCCCTTTAGGTTTTACCCCAACAATGTTTTCATTAGTTTCGCTCACTCTCGAAATCAAGCATTTTACAGCAGGTTGGAGCAGCCTGTATCTCAGCACAGGAATAAGGTAGGGAAGAATTCTAAGGATCATTTTGACTGCCTCCAGAAGTTAGATCAGATGGCAAATTGGATTTGGTGCTAGGTCTTTCCCTTTAGGTTTTACCCCAACAATGTTTTCATTAGTTTCGCTCACTCTCGAAATCAAGCATTTTACAGCAGGTTGGAGCAGCCTGTATCTCAGCACAGGAATAAGGTAGGGAAGAATTCTAAGGATCATTTTGACTGCCTCCAGAAGTTAGATCAGATGGCAAATTGGATTTGGTGCTAGGTCTTTCCCTTTAGGTTTTACCCCAACAATGTTTTCATTAGTTTCGCTCACTCTCGAAATCAAGCATTTTACAGCAGGTTGGAGCAGCCTGTATCTCAGCGCAGGAATAAGGTAGGGAAGAATTCTAAGGATCATTTTGACTGCCTCCAGAAGTTAGATCAGATGGCAAATTGGATTTGGTGCTAGGTCTTTCCCTTTAGGTTTTACCCCAACAATGTTTTCATTAGTTTCGCTCACTCTCGAAATCAAGCATTTTACAGCAGGTTGGAGCAGCCTGTATCTCAGCACAGGAATAAGGTAGGGAAGAATTCTAAGGCTCATTTTGACTGCCTCCAGAAGTTAGATCAGATGGCAAATTGGATTTGGTGCTAGGTCTTTCCCTTTAGGTTTTACCCCAACAATGTTTTCATTAGTTTCGCTCACTCTCGAAATCAAGCATTTTACAGCAGGTTGGAGCAGCCTGTATCTCAGCACAGGAATAAGGTAGGGAAGAATTCTAAGGCTCATTTTGACTGCCTCCAGAAGTTAGATCAGATGGCAAATTGGATTTGGTGCTAGGTCTTTCCCTTTAGGTTTTACCCCAACAATGTTTTCATTAGTTTCGCTCACTCTCGAAATCAAGCATTTTACAGCAGGTTGGAGCAGCCCTGTATCTCAGCACAGGAATAAGGTAGGGAAGAATTCTAAGGCTCATTTTGACTGCCTCCAGAAGGTAGATCAGATGGCAAATTGGATTTGGTGCTAGGTCTTTCCCTTTAGGTTTTACCCCAACAATGTTTTCATTAGTTTCGCTCACTCTCGAAATCAAGCATTTTACAGCAGGTTGGAGCAGCCTGTATCTCAGCACAGGAATAAGGTAGGGAAGAATTCTAAGGATCATTTTGACTGCCTCCAGAAGTTAGATCAGATGGCAAATTGGATTTGGTGCTAGGTCTTTCCCTTTAGGTTTTACCCCAACAATGTTTTCATTAGTTTCGCTCACTCTCGAAATCAAGCATTTTACAGCAGGTTGGAGCAGCCTGTATCTCAGCACAGGAATAAGGTAGGGAAGAATTCTAAGGATCATTTTGACTGCCTCCAGAAGTTAGATCAGATGGCAAATTGGATTTGGTGCTAGGTCTTTCCCTTTAGGTTTTACCCCAACAATGTTTTCATTAGTTTCGCTCACTCTCGAAATCAAGCATTTTACAGCAGGTTGGAGCAGCCTGTATCTCAGCACAGGAATAAGGTAGGGAAGAATTCTAAGGATCATTTTGACTGCCTCCAGAAGTTAGATCAGATGGCAAATTGGATTTGGTGCTAGGTCTTTCCCTTTAGGTTTTACCCCAACAATGTTTTCATTAGTTTCGCTCACTCTCGAAATCAAGCATTTTACAGCAGGTTGGAGCAGCCTGTATCTCAGCACAGGAATAAGGTAGGGAAGAATTCTAAGGCTCATTTTGACTGCCTCCAGAAGTTAGATCAGATGGCAAATTGGATTTGGTGCTAGGTCTTTCCCTTTAGGTTTTACCCCAACAATGTTTTCATTAGTTTCGCTCACTCTCGAAATCAAGCATTTTACAGCAGGTTGGAGCAGCCTGTATCTCAGCACAGGAATAAGGTAGGGAAGAATTCTAAGGCTCATTTTGACTGCCTCCAGAAGTTAGATCAGATGGCAAATTGGATTTGGTGCTAGGTCTTTCCCTTTAGGTTTTACCCCAACAATGTTTTCATTAGTTTCGCTCACTCTCGAAATCAAGCATTTTACAGCAGGTTGGAGCAGCCTGTATCTCAGCACAGGAATAAGGTAGGGAAGAATTCTAAGGCTCATTTTGACTGCCTCCAGAAGTTAGATCAGATGGCAAATTGGATTTGGTGCTAGGTCTTTCCCTTTAGGTTTTACCCCAACAATGTTTTCATTAGTTTCGCTCACTCTCGAAATCAAGCATTTTACAGCAGGTTGGAGCAGCCTGTATCTCAGCACAGGAATAAGGTAGGGAAGAATTCTAAGGATCATTTTGACTGCCTCCAGAAGTTAGATCAGATGGCAAATTGGATTTGGTGCTAGGTCTTTCCCTTTAGGTTTTACCCCAACAATGTTTTCATTAGTTTCGCTCACTCTCGAAATCAAGCATTTTACAGCAGGTTGGAGCAGCCTGTATCTCAGCACAGGAATAAGGTAGGGAAGAATTCAAAGGATCATTTTGACTGCCTCCAGAAGTTAGATCAGATGGCAAAATTGGATTTGGTGCTAGGTCTTTCCCTTTAGGTTTTACCCCAACAATGTTTTCATTAGTTTCGCTCACTCTCGAAATCAAGCATTTACAGCAGGTTGGAGCAGCCTGTATCTCAGCACAGGAATAAGGTAGGGAAGAATTCTAAGGCTCATTTTGACTGCCTCCAGAAGTTAGATCAGATGGCAAATTGGATTTGGTGCTAGGTCTTTCCCTTTAGGTTTTACCCCAACAATGTTTTCATTAGTTTCGCTCACTCTCGAAATCAAGCATTTTACAGCAGGTTGGAGCAGCCTGTATCTCAGCACAGGAATAAGGTAGGGAAGAATTCTAAGGATCATTTTGACTGCCTCCAGAAGTTAGATCAGATGGCAAATTGGATTTGGTGCTAGGTCCTTTCCCTTTAGGTTTTACCCCAACAATGTTTTCATTAGTTTCGCTCACTCTCGAAATCAAGCATTTTACAGCAGGTTGGAGCAGCCTGTATCTCAGCACAGGAATAAGGTAGGGAAGAATTCTAAGGATCATTTTGACTGCCTCCAGAAGTTAGATCAGATGGCAAATTGGATTTGGTGCTAGGTCTTTCCCTTTAGGTTTTACCCCAACAATGTTTTCATTAGTTTCGCTCACTCTCGAAATCAAGCATTTTACAGCAGGTTGGAGCAGCCTGTATCTCAGCACAGGAATAAGGTAGGGAAGAATTCTAAGGCTCATTTTGACTGCCTCCAGAAGTTAGATCAGATGGCAAATTGGATTTGGTGCTAGGTCTTTCCCTTTAGGTTTTACCCCAACAATGTTTTCATTAGTTTCGCTCACTCTCGAAATCAAGCATTTTACAGCAGGTTGGAGCAGCCTGTATCTCAGCACAGGAATAAGGTAGGGAAGAATTCTAAGGATCATTTTGACTGCCTCCAGAAGTTAGATCAGATGGCAAATTGGATTTGGTGCTAGGTCTTTCCCTTTAGGTTTTACCCCAACAATGTTTTCATTAGTTTCGCTCACTCTCGAAATCAAGCATTTTACAGCAGGTTGGAGCAGCCTGTATCTCAGCACAGGAATAAGGTAGGGAAGAATTCTAAGGATCATTTTGACTGCCTCCAGAAGTTAGATCAGATGGCAAATTGGATTGGTGCTAGGTCTTTCCCTTTAGGTTTTACCCCAACAATGTTTTCATTAGTTTCGCTCACTCTCGAAATCAAGCATTTTACAGCAGGTTGGAGCAGCCTGTATCTCAGCACAGGAATAAGGTAGGGAAGAATTCTAAGGATCATTTTGACTGCCTCCAGAAGTTAGATCAGATGGCAAATTGGATTTGGTGCTAGGTCTTTCCCTTTAGGTTTTACCCCAACAATGTTTTCATTAGTTTCGCTCACTCTCGAAATCAAGCATTTTACAGCAGGTTGGAGCAGCCTGTATCTCAGCACAGGAATAAGGTAGGGAAGAATTCTAAGGCTCATTTTGACTGCCTCCAGAAGTTAGATCAGATGGCAAATTGGATTTGGTGCTAGGTCTTTCCCTTTAGGTTTTACCCAACAATGTTTCATTAGTTTCGCTCACTCTCGAAATCAAGCATTTTACAGCAGGTTGGAGCAGCCTGTATCTCAGCACAGGAATAAGGTAGGGAAGAATTCTAAGGATCATTTTGACTGCCTCCAGAAGTTAGATCAGATGGCAAATTGGATTTGGTGCTAGGTCTTTCCCTTTAGGTTTTACCCCAACAATGTTTTCATTAGTTTCGCTCACTCTCGAAATCAAGCATTTTACAGCAGGTTGGAGCAGCCTGTATCTCAGCACAGGAATAAGGTAGGGAAGAATTCAAATGCTCATTTTGACTGCCTCCAGAAGTTAGATCAGATGGCAAATTGGATTTGGTGCTAGGTCTTTCCCTTTAGGTTTTAACCCCAACAATGTTTTCATTAGTTTCGCTCACTCTCGAAATCAAGCATTTTACAGCAGGTTGGAGCAGCCTGTATCTCAGCACAGGATAAGGTAGGGAAGAATTCAAATGCTCATTTTGACTGCCTCCAGAAGTTAGATCAGATGGCAAATTGGATTTGGTGCTAGGTCTTTCCCTTTAGGTTTTACCCCAACAATGTTTTCATTAGTTTCGCTCACTCTCGAAATCAAGCATTTTACAGCAGGTTGGAGCAGCCTGTATCTCAGCACAGGAATAAGGTAGGGAAGAATTCTAAGGCTCATTTTGACTGCCTCCAGAAGTTAGATCAGATGGCAAATGGATTTGGTGCTAGGTCCTTTCCCTTTAGGTTTTACCCCAACAATGTTTTCATTAGTTTCGCTCACTCTCGAAATCAAGCATTTTACAGCAGGTTGGAGCAGCCTGTATCTCAGCACAGGAATAAGGTAGGGAAGAATTCTAAGGATCATTTTGACTGCCTCCAGAAGTTAGATCAGATGGCAAATTGGATTTGGTGCTAGGTCTTTCCCTTTAGGTTTTACCCCAACAATGTTTTCATTAGTTTCGCTTCACTCTCGAAATCAAGCATTTTACAGCAGGTTGGAGCAGCCTGTATCTCAGCACAGGAATAAGGTAGGGAAGAATTCAAATGCTCATTTTGACTGCCTCCAGAAGTTAGATCAGATGGCAAATTGGATTTGGTGCTAGGTCTTTCCCTTTAGGTTTTACCCCAACAATGTTTTCATTAGTTTCGCTCACTCTCGAAATCAAGCATTTTACAGCAGGTTGGAGCAGCCTGTATCTCAGCACAGGAATAAGGTAGGGAAGAATTCAAAGGCTCATTTTGACTGCCTCCAGAAGTTAGATCAGATGGCAAATTGGATTTGGTGCTAGGTCTTTCCCTTTAGGTTTTACCCCAACAATGTTTTCATTAGTTTCGCTCACTCTCGAAATCAAGCATTTTACAGCAGGTTGGAGCAGCCTGTATCTCAGCACAGGAATAAGGTAGGGAAGAATTCTAAGGCTCATTTTGACTGCCTCCAGAAGTTAGATCAGATGGCAAATTGGATTTGGTGCTAGGTCTTTCCCTTTAGGTTTTACCCCAACAATGTTTTCATTAGTTTCGCTCACTCTCGAAATCAAGCATTTTACAGCAGGTTGGAGCAGCCTGTATCTCAGCACAGGAATAAGGTAGGGAAGAATTCTAAGGATCATTTTGACTGCCTCCAGAAGTTAGATCAGATGGCAAATTGGATTTGGTGCTAGGTCTTTCCCTTTAGGTTTTACCCCAACAATGTTTTCATTAGTTTCGCTCACTCTCGAAATCAAGCATTTTACAGCAGGTTGGAGCAGCCTGTATCTCAGCACAGGAATAAGGTAGGGAAGAATTCTAAGGCTCATTTTGACTGCCTCCAGAAGTTAGATCAGATGGCAAATTGGATTTGGTGCTAGGTCTTTCCCTTTAGGTTTTACCCCAACAATGTTTTCATTAGTTTCGCTCACTCTCGAAATCAAGCATTTTACAGCAGGTTGGAGCAGCCTGTATCTCAGCACAGGAATAAGGTAGGGAAGAATTCTAAGGCTCATTTTGACTGCCTCCAGAAGTTAGATCAGATGGCAAATTGGATTTGGTGCTAGGTCTTTCCCTTTAGGTTTTACCCCAACAATGTTTTTCATTAGTTTCGCTCACTCTCGAAATCAAGCATTTTACAGCAGGTTGGAGCAGCCTGTATCTCAGCACAGGAATAAGGTAGGGAAGAATTCTAAGGCTCATTTTGACTGCCTCCAGAAGTTAGATCAGATGGCAAATTGGATTTGGTGCTAGGTCTTTCCCTTTAGGTTTTACCCCAACAATGTTTTCATTAGTTTCGCTCACTCTCGAAATCAAGCATTTTACAGCAGGTTGGAGCAGCCTGTATCTCAGCACAGGAATAAGGTAGGGAAGAATTCTAAGGATCATTTTGACTGCCTCCAGAAGTTAGATCAGATGGCAAATTGGATTTGGTGCTAGGTCTTTCCCTTTAGGTTTTACCCCAACAATGTTTTCATTAGTTTCGCTCACTCTCGAAATCAAGCATTTTTACAGCAGGTTGGAGCAGCCTGTATCTCAGCACAGGAATAAGGTAGGGAAGAATTCTAAGGCTCATTTTGACTGCCTCCAGAAGGTAGATCAGATGGCAAATTGGATTTGGTGCTAGGTCTTTCCCTTTAGGTTTTACCCAACAATGTTTTCATAGTTTCGCTCACTCTCGAAATCAAGCATTTTACAGCAGGTTGGAGCAGCCTGTATCTCAGCACAGGAATAAGGTAGGGAAGAATTCTAAGGATCATTTTGACTGCCTCCAGAAGTTAGATCAGATGGCAAATTGGATTTGGTGCTAGGTCTTTCCCTTTAGGTTTTACCCCAACAATGTTTTCATTAGTTTCGCTCACTCTCGAAATCAAGCATTTTACAGCAGGTTGGAGCAGCCTGTATCTCAGCACAGGAATAAGGTAGGGAAGAATTCTAAGGCTCATTTTGACTGCCTCCAGAAGTTAGATCAGATGGCAAATTGGATTTGGTGCTAGGTCTTTCCCTTTAGGTTTTACCCCAACAATGTTTTCATTAGTTTCGCTCACTCTCGAAATCAAGCATTTTACAGCAGGTTGGAGCAGCCTGTATCTCAGCACAGGAATAAGGTAGGGAAGAATTCTAAGGCTCATTTTGACTGCCTCCAGAAGTTAGATCAGATGGCAAATTGGATTTGGTGCTAGGTCTTTCCCTTTAGGTTTTACCCCAACAATGTTTTCATTAGTTTCGCTCACTCTCGAAATCAAGCATTTTACAGCAGGTTGGAGCAGCCTGTATCTCAGCACAGGAATAAGGTAGGGAAGAATTCTAAGGATCATTTTGACTGCCTCCAGAAGTTAGATCAGATGGCAAATTGGATTTGGTGCTAGGTCTTTCCCTTTAGGTTTTACCCCAACAATGTTTTCATTAGTTTCGCTCACTCTCGAAATCAAGCATTTTACAGCAGGTTGGAGCAGCCTGTATCTCAGCACAGGAATAAGGTAGGGAAGAATTCTAAGGATCATTTTGACTGCCTCCAGAAGTTAGATCAGATGGCAAATTGGATTTGGTGCTAGGTCTTTCCCTTTAGGTTTTACCCCAACAATGTTTTCATTAGTTTCGCTCACTCTCGAAATCAAGCATTTTACAGCAGGTTGGAGCAGCCTGTATCTCAGCACAGGAATAAGGTAGGGAAGAATTCTAAGGATCATTTTGACTGCCTCCAGAAGTTAGATCAGATGGCAAATTGGATTTGGTGCTAGGTCTTTCCCTTTAGGTTTTACCCCAACAATGTTTTCATTAGTTTCGCTCACTCTCGAAATCAAGCATTTTACAGCAGGTTGGAGCAGCCTGTATCTCAGCGCAGGAATAAGGTAGGGAAGAATTCTAAGGCTCATTTTGACTGCCTCCAGAAGTTAGATCAGATGGCAAATTGGATTTGGTGCTAGGTCTTTCCCTTTAGGTTTTACCCCAACAATGTTTTCATTAGTTTCGCTCACTCTCGAAATCAAGCATTTTACAGCAGGTTGGAGCAGCCTGTATCTCAGCACAGGAATAAGGTAGGGAAGAATTCTAAGGCTCATTTTTGACTGCCTCCAGAAGTTAGATCAGATGGCAAATTGGATTTGGTGCTAGGTCTTTCCCTTTAGGTTTTACCCCAACAATGTTTTTCATTAGTTTCGCTCACTCTCGAAATCAAGCATTTTACAGCAGGTTGGAGCAGCCTGTATCTCAGCACAGGAATAAGGTAGGGAAGAATTCTAAGGCTCATTTTGACTGCCTCCAGAAGGTAGATCAGATGGCAAATTGGATTTGGTGCTAGGTCTTTCCCTTTAGGTTTTACCCCAACAATGTTTTCATTAGTTTCGCTCACTCTCGAAATCAAGCATTTTACAGCAGGTTGGAGCAGCCTGTATCTCAGCACAGGAATAAGGTAGGGAAGAATTCTAAGGATCATTTTGACTGCCTCCAGAAGTTAGATCAGATGGCAAATTGGATTTGGTGCTAGGTCCTTTCCCTTTAGGTTTTACCCCAACAATGTTTTCATTAGTTTCGCTCACTCTCGAAATCAAGCATTTTACAGCAGGTTGGAGCAGCCTGTATCTCAGCACAGGAATAAGGTAGGGAAGAATTCTAAGGATCATTTGACTGCCTCCAGAAGTTAGATCAGATGGCAAATTGGATTTGGTGCTAGGTCTTTCCCTTTAGGTTTTACCCCAACAATGTTTTCATTAGTTTCGCTCACTCTCGAAATCAAGCATTTTACAGCAGGTTGGAGCAGCCTGTATCTCAGCACAGGAATAAGGTAGGGAAGAATTCTAAGGCTCATTTTGACTGCCTCCAGAAGTTAGATCAGATGGCAAATTGGATTTGGTGCTAGGTCTTTCCCTTTAGGTTTTACCCAACAATGTTTTCATTAGTTTCGCTCACTCTCGAAATCAAGCATTTTACAGCAGGTTGGAGCAGCCTGTATCTCAGCACAGGAATAAGGTAGGGAAGAATTCTAAGGCTCATTTTGACTGCCTCCAGAAGTTAGATCAGATGGCAAATTGGATTTGGTGCTAGGTCTTTCCCTTTAGGTTTTACCCCAACAATGTTTTTCATTAGTTTCGCTCACTCTCGAAATCAAGCATTTTACAGCAGGTTGGAGCAGCCTGTATCTCAGCACAGGAATAAGGTAGGGAAGAATTCTAAGGCTCATTTTGACTGCCTCCAGAAGTTAGATCAGATGGCAAATTGGATTTGGTGCTAGGTCTTTCCCTTTAGGTTTTACCCCAACAATGTTTTCATTAGTTTCGCTCACTCTCGAAATCAAGCATTTTACAGCAGGTTGGAGCAGCCTGTATCTCAGCACAGGAATAAGGTAGGGAAGAATTCTAAGGCTCATTATGACTGCTCCAGAAGTTAGATCAGATGGCAAATTGGATTTGGTGCTAGGTCTTTCCCTTTAGGTTTTACCCCAACAATGTTTTCATTAGTTTCGCTCACTCTCGAAATCAAGCATTTTACAGCAGGTTGGAGCAGCCTGTATCTCAGCACAGGAATAAGGTAGGGAAGAATTCTAAGGATCATTTTGACTGCCTCCAGAAGTTAGATCAGATGGCAAATTGGATTTGGTGCTAGGTCTTTCCCTTTAGGTTTTACCCCAACAATGTTTTCATTAGTTTCGCTCACTCTCGAAATCAAGCATTTTACAGCAGGTTGGAGCAGCCTGTATCTCAGCACAGGAATAAGGTAGGGAAGAATTCAAAGGATCATTTTGACTGCCTCCAGAAGTTAGATCAGATGGCAAATTGGATTTGGTGCTAGGTCTTTCCCTTTAGGTTTTACCCCAACAATGTTTTCATTAGTTTCGCTCACTCTCGAAATCAAGCATTTTACAGCAGGTTGGAGCAGCCTGTATCTCAGCACAGGAATAAGGTAGGGAAGAATTCTAAGGCTCATTTTGACTGCCTCCAGAAGTTAGATCAGATGGCAAATTGGATTTGGTGCTAGGTCTTTCCCTTTAGGTTTTACCCCAACAATGTTTTCATTAGTTTCGCTCACTCTCGAAATCAAGCATTTTACAGCAGGTTGGAGCAGCCTGTATCTCAGCACAGGAATAAGGTAGGGAAGAATTCTAAGGATCATTTTGACTGCCTCCAGAAGTTAGATCAGATGGCAAATTGGATTTGGTGCTAGGTCTTTCCCTTTAGGTTTTACCCCAACAATGTTTTCATTAGTTTCGCTCACTCTCGAAATCAAGCATTTTACAGCAGGTTGGAGCAGCCTGTATCTCAGCGCAGGAATAAGGTAGGGAAGAATTCTAAGGATCATTTTGACTGCCTCCAGAAGTTAGATCAGATGGCAAATTGGATTTGGTGCTAGGTCTTTCCCTTTAGGTTTTACCCCAACAATGTTTTCATTAGTTTCGCTCACTCTCGAAATCAAGCATTTTACAGCAGGTTGGAGCAGCCTGTATCTCAGCACAGGAATAAGGTAGGGAAGAATTCTAAGGCTCATTTTGACTGCCTCCAGAAGTTAGATCAGATGGCAAATTGGATTTGGTGCTAGGTCTTTCCCTTTAGGTTTTACCCCAACAATGTTTTCATTAGTTTCGCTCACTCTCGAAATCAAGCATTTTACAGCAGGTTGGAGCAGCCTGTATCTCAGCACAGGAATAAGGTAGGGAAGAATTCTAAGGATCATTTTGACTGCCTCCAGAAGTTAGATCAGATGGCAAATTGGATTTGGTGCTAGGTCTTTCCCTTTAGGTTTTACCCCAACAATGTTTTCATTAGTTTCGCTCACTCTCGAAATCAAGCATTTTACAGCAGGTTGGAGCAGCCTGTATCTCAGCACAGGAATAAGGTAGGGAAGAATTCTAAGGCTCATTTTGACTGCCTCCAGAAGTTAGATCAGATGGCAAATTGGATTTGGTGCTAGGTCTTTCCCTTTAGGTTTTACCCCAACAATGTTTTCATTAGTTTCGCTCACTCTCGAAATCAAGCATTTTACAGCAGGTTGGAGCAGCCTGTATCTCAGCACAGGAATAAGGTAGGGAAGAATTCTAAGGATCATTTTGACTGCCTCCAGAAGTTAGATCAGATGGCAAATTGGATTTGGTGCTAGGTCTTTCCCTTTAGGTTTTACCCCAACAATGTTTTCATTAGTTTCGCTCACTCTCGAAATCAAGCATTTTACAGCAGGTTGGAGCAGCCTGTATCTCAGCACAGGAATAAGGTAGGGAAGAATTCTAAGGATCATTTTGACTGCCTCCAGAAGTTAGATCAGATGGCAAATTGGATTTGGTGCTATGTCTTTCCCTTTAGGTTTTACCCCAACAATGTTTTCATTAGTTTCGCTCACTCTCGAAATCAAGCATTTTACAGCAGGTTGGAGCAGCCTGTATCTCAGCACAGGAATAAGGTAGGGAAGAATTCTAAGGATCATTTTGACTGCCTCCAGAAGTTAGATCAGATGGCAAATTGGATTTGGTGCTAGGTCTTTCCCTTTAGGTTTTACCCCAACAATGTTTTCATTAGTTTCGCTCACTCTCGAAATCAAGCATTTTACAGCAGGTTGGAGCAGCCTGTATCTCAGCGCAGGAATAAGGTAGGGAAGAATTCTAAGGATCATTTTGACTGCCTCCAGAAGTTAGATCAGATGGCAAATTGGATTTGGTGCTAGGTCTTTCCCTTTAGGTTTTACCCCAACAATGTTTTCATTAGTTTCGCTCACTCTCGAAATCAAGCATTTTACAGCAGGTTGGAGCAGCCTGTATCTCAGCACAGGAATAAGGTAGGGAAGAATTCTAAGGCTCATTTTGACTGCCTCCAGAAGTTAGATCAGATGGCAAATTGGATTTGGTGCTAGGTCTTTCCCTTTAGGTTTTACCCCAACAATGTTTTCATTAGTTTCGCTCACTCTCGAAATCAAGCATTTTACAGCAGGTTGGAGCAGCCTGTATCTCAGCACAGGAATAAGGTAGGGAAGAATTCTAAGGATCATTTTGACTGCCTCCAGAAGTTAGATCAGATGGCAAATTGGATTTGGTGCTAGGTCTTTCCCTTTAGGTTTTACCCCAACAATGTTTTCATTAGTTTCGCTCACTCTCGAAATCAAGCATTTTACAGCAGGTTGGAGCAGCCTGTATCTCAGCACAGGAATAAGGTAGGGAAGAATTCTAAGGCTCATTTTGACTGCCTCCAGAAGTTAGATCAGATGGCAAATTGGATTTGGTGCTAGGTCTTTCCCTTTAGGTTTTACCCCAACAATGTTTTCATTAGTTTCGCTCACTCTCGAAATCAAGCATTTTACAGCAGGTTGGAGCAGCCTGTATCTCAGCACAGGAATAAGGTAGGGAAGAATTCTAAGGATCATTTTGACTGCCTCCAGAAGTTAGATCAGATGGCAAATTGGATTTGGTGCTAGGTCTTTCCCTTTAGGTTTTACCCCAACAATGTTTTCATTAGTTTCGCTCACTCTCGAAATCAAGCATTTTACAGCAGGTTGGAGCAGCCTGTATCTCAGCACAGGAATAAGGTAGGGAAGAATTCTAAGGATCATTTTGACTGCCTCCAGAAGTTAGATCAGATGGCAAATTGGATTTGGTGCTAGGTCTTTCCCTTTAGGTTTTACCCCAACAATGTTTTCATTAGTTTCGCTCACTCTCGAAATCAAGCATTTTACAGCAGGTTGGAGCAGCCTGTATCTCAGCACAGGAATAAGGTAGGGAAGAATTCTAAGGCTCATTTTGACTGCCTCCAGAAGTTAGATCAGATGGCAAATTGGATTTGGTGCTAGGTCTTTCCCTTTAGGTTTTACCCCAACAATGTTTTCATTAGTTTCGCTCACTCTCGAAATCAAGCATTTTACAGCAGGTTGGAGCAGCCTGTATCTCAGCACAGGAATAAGGTAGGGAAGAATTCTAAGGCTCATTTTGACTGCCTCCAGAAGTTAGATCAGATGGCAAATTGGATTTGGTGCTAGGTCTTTCCCTTTAGGTTTTACCCCAACAATGTTTTCATTAGTTTCGCTCACTCTCGAAATCAAGCATTTTACAGCAGGTTGGAGCAGCCTGTATCTCAGCACAGGAATAAGGTAGGGAAGAATTCTAAGGATCATTTTGACTGCCTCCAGAAGTTAGATCAGATGGCAAATTGGATTTGGTGCTAGGTCTTTCCCTTTAGGTTTTACCCCAACAATGTTTTCATTAGTTTCGCTCACTCTCGAAATCAAGCATTTTACAGCAGGTTGGAGCAGCCTGTATCTCAGCGCAGGAATAAGGTAGGGAAGAATTCTAAGGATCATTTTGACTGCCTCCAGAAGTTAGATCAGATGGCAAATTGGATTTGGTGCTAGGTCTTTCCCTTTAGGTTTTACCCCAACAATGTTTTCATTAGTTTCGCTCACTCTCGAAATCAAGCATTTTACAGCAGGTTGGAGCAGCCTGTATCTCAGCACAGGAATAAGGTAGGGAAGAATTCTAAGGCTCATTTTGACTGCCTCCAGAAGTTAGATCAGATGGCAAATTGGATTTGGTGCTAGGTCTTTCCCTTTAGGTTTTACTCCAACAATGTTTTCATTAGTTTCGCTCACTCTCGAAATCAAGCATTTTACAGCAGGTTGGAGCAGCCTGTATCTCAGCACAGGAATAAGGTAGGGAAGAATTCTAAGGATCATTTTGACTGCCTCCAGAAGTTAGATCAGATGGCAAATTGGATTTGGTGCTAGGTCTTTCCCTTTAGGTTTTACCCCAACAATGTTTTCATTAGTTTCGCTCACTCTCGAAATCAAGCATTTTACAGCAGGTTGGAGCAGCCTGTATCTCAGCACAGGAATAAGGTAGGGAAGAATTCTAAGGCTCATTTTGACTGCCTCCAGAAGTTAGATCAGATGGCAAATTGGATTTGGTGCTAGGTCTTTCCCTTTAGGTTTTACCCCAACAATGTTTTCATTAGTTTCGCTCACTCTCGAAATCAAGCATTTTACAGCAGGTTGGAGCAGCCTGTATCTCAGCACAGGAATAAGGTAGGGAAGAATTCTAAGGCTCATTTTGACTGCCTCCAGAAGTTAGATCAGATGGCAAATTGGATTTGGTGCTAGGTCTTTCCCTTTAGGTTTTACCCCAACAATGTTTTCATTAGTTTCGCTCACTCTCGAAATCAAGCATTTTACAGCAGGTTGGAGCAGCCTGTATCTCAGCGCAGGAATAAGGTAGGGAAGAATTCTAAGGATCATTTTGACTGCCTCCAGAAGTTAGATCAGATGGCAAATTGGATTTGGTGCTAGGTCTTTCCCTTTAGGTTTTACCCCAACAATGTTTTCATTAGTTTCGCTCACTCTCGAAATCAAGCATTTTACAGCAGGTTGGAGCAGCCTGTATCTCAGCACAGGAATAAGGTAGGGAAGAATTCTAAGGCTCATTTTGACTGCCTCCAGAAGTTAGATCAGATGGCAAATTGGATTTGGTGCTAGGTCTTTCCCTTTAGGTTTTACCCCAACAATGTTTTCATTAGTTTCGCTCACTCTCGAAATCAAGCATTTTACAGCAGGTTGGAGCAGCCTGTATCTCAGCACAGGAATAAGGTAGGGAAGAATTCTAAGGATCATTTTGACTGCCTCCAGAAGTTAGATCAGATGGCAAATTGGATTTGGTGCTAGGTCTTTCCCTTTAGGTTTTACCCCAACAATGTTTTCATTAGTTTCGCTCACTCTCGAAATCAAGCATTTTACAGCAGGTTGGAGCAGCCTGTATCTCAGCACAGGAATAAGGTAGGGAAGAATTCTAAGGCTCATTTTGACTGCCTCCAGAAGGTAGATCAGATGGCAAATTGGATTTGGTGCTAGGTCTTTCCCTTTAGGTTTTACCCCAACAATGTTTTCATTAGTTTCGCTCACTCTCGAAATCAAGCATTTTACAGCAGGTTGGAGCAGCCTGTATCTCAGCACAGGAATAAGGTAGGGAAGAATTCTAAGGATCATTTTGACTGCCTCCAGAAGTTAGATCAGATGGCAAATTGGATTTGGTGCTAGGTCTTTCCCTTTAGGTTTTACCCCAACAATGTTTTCATTAGTTTCGCTCACTCTCGAAATCAAGCATTTTACAGCAGGTTGGAGCAGCCTGTATCTCAGCACAGGAATAAGGTAGGGAAGAATTCTAAGGATCATTTTGACTGCCTCCAGAAGTTAGATCAGATGGCAAATTGGATTTGGTGCTAGGTCTTTCCCTTTAGGTTTTACCCCAACAATGTTTTCATTAGTTTCGCTCACTCTCGAAATCAAGCATTTTACATTAGGTTGGAGCAGCCTGTATCTCAGCACAGGAATAAGGTAGGGAAGAATTCTAAGGCTCATTTTGACTGCCTCCAGAAGTTAGATCAGATGGCAAATTGGATTTGGTGCTAGGTCTTTCCCTTTAGGTTTTACCCCAACAATGTTTTCATTAGTTTCGCTCACTCTCGAAATCAAGCATTTTACAGCAGGTTGGAGCAGCCTGTATCTCAGCACAGGAATAAGGTAGGGAAGAATTCTAAGGCTCATTTTGACTGCCTCCAGAAGTTAGATCAGATGGCAAATTGGATTTGGTGCTAGGTCTTTCCCTTTAGGTTTTACCCCAACAATGTTTTCATTAGTTTCGCTCACTCTCGAAATCAAGCATTTTACAGCAGGTTGGAGCAGCCTGTATCTCAGCACAGGAATAAGGTAGGGAAGAATTCTAAGGATCATTTTGACTGCCTCCAGAAGTTAGATCAGATGGCAAATTGGATTTGGTGCTAGGTCTTTCCCTTTAGGTTTTACCCCAACAATGTTTTCATTAGTTTCGCTCACTCTCGAAATCAAGCATTTTACAGCAGGTTGGAGCAGCCTGTATCTCAGCACAGGAATAAGGTAGGGAAGAATTCTAAGGATCATTTTGACTGCCTCCAGAAGTTAGATCAGATGGCAAATTGGATTTGGTGCTAGGTCTTTCCCTTTAGGTTTTACCCCAACAATGTTTTCATTAGTTTCGCTCACTCTCGAAATCAAGCATTTTACAGCAGGTTGGAGCAGCCTGTATCTCAGCACAGGAATAAGGTAGGGAAGAATTCTAAGGATCATTTTGACTGCCTCCAGAAGTTAGATCAGATGGCAAATTGGATTTGGTGCTAGGTCTTTCCCTTTAGGTTTTACCCCAACAATGTTTTCATTAGTTTCGCTCACTCTCGAAATCAAGCATTTTACAGCAGGTTGGAGCAGCCTGTATCTCAGCACAGGAATAAGGTAGGGAAGAATTCTAAGGATCATTTTGACTGCCTCCAGAAGTTAGATCAGATGGCAAATTGGATTTGGTGCTAGGTCTTTCCCTTTAGGTTTTACCCCAACAATGTTTTCATTAGTTTCGCTCACTCTCGAAATCAAGCATTTTACAGCAGGTTGGAGCAGCCTGTATCTCAGCACAGGAATAAGGTAGGGAAGAATTCTAAGGCTCATTTTGACTGCCTCCAGAAGTTAGATCAGATGGCAAATTGGATTTGGTGCTAGGTCTTTCCCTTTAGGTTTTACCCCAACAATGTTTTCATTAGTTTCGCTCACTCTCGAAATCAAGCATTTTACAGCAGGTTGGAGCAGCCTGTATCTCAGCACAGGAATAAGGTAGGGAAGAATTCTAAGGATCATTTTGACTGCCTCCAGAAGTTAGATCAGATGGCAAATTGGATTTGGTGCTAGGTCTTTCCCTTTAGGTTTTACCCCAACAATGTTTTCATTAGTTTCGCTCACTCTCGAAATCAAGCATTTTACAGCAGGTTGGAGCAGCCTGTATCTCAGCGCAGGAATAAGGTAGGGAAGAATTCTAAGGATCATTTTGACTGCCTCCAGAAGTTAGATCAGATGGCAAATTGGATTTGGTGCTAGGTCTTTCCCTTTAGGTTTTACCCCAACAATGTTTTCATTAGTTTCGCTCACTCTCGAAATCAAGCATTTTACAGCAGGTTGGAGCAGCCTGTATCTCAGCACAGGAATAAGGTAGGGAAGAATTCTAAGGCTCATTTTGACTGCCTCCAGAAGTTAGATCAGATGGCAAATTGGATTTGGTGCTAGGTCTTTCCCTTTAGGTTTTACCCCAACAATGTTTTCATTAGTTTCGCTCACTCTCGAAATCAAGCATTTTACAGCAGGTTGGAGCAGCCTGTATCTCAGCACAGGAATAAGGTAGGGAAGAATTCTAAGGATCATTTTGACTGCCTCCAGAAGTTAGATCAGATGGCAAATTGGATTTGGTGCTAGGTCTTTCCCTTTAGGTTTTACCCCAACAATGTTTTCATTAGTTTCGCTCACTCTCGAAATCAAGCATTTTACAGCAGGTTGGAGCAGCCTGTATCTCAGCACAGGAATAAGGTAGGGAAGAATTCTAAGGATCATTTTGACTGCCTCCAGAAGTTAGATCAGATGGCAAATTGGATTTGGTGCTAGGTCTTTCCCTTTAGGTTTTACCCCAACAATGTTTTCATTAGTTTCGCTCACTCTCGAAATCAAGCATTTTACAGCAGGTTGGAGCAGCCTGTATCTCAGCACAGGAATAAGGTAGGGAAGAATTCTAAGGATCATTTTGACTGCCTCCAGAAGTTAGATCAGATGGCAAATTGGATTTGGTGCTAGGTCTTTCCCTTTAGGTTTTACCCCAACAATGTTTTCATTAGTTTCGCTCACTCTCGAAATCAAGCATTTTACAGCAGGTTGGAGCAGCCTGTATCTCAGCACAGGAATAAGGTAGGGAAGAATTCTAAGGCTCATTTTGACTGCCTCCAGAAGTTAGATCAGATGGCAAATTGGATTTGGTGCTAGGTCTTTCCCTTTAGGTTTTACCCCAACAATGTTTTCATTAGTTTCGCTCACTCTCGAAATCAAGCATTTTACAGCAGGTTGGAGCAGCCTGTATCTCAGCACAGGAATAAGGTAGGGAAGAATTCTAAGGATCATTTTGACTGCCTCCAGAAGTTAGATCAGATGGCAAATTGGATTTGGTGCTAGGTCTTTCCCTTTAGGTTTTACCCCAACAATGTTTTCATTAGTTTCGCTCACTCTCGAAATCAAGCATTTTACAGCAGGTTGGAGCAGCCTGTATCTCAGCACAGGAATAAGGTAGGGAAGAATTCAAATGCTCATTTTGACTGCCTCCAGAAGTTAGATCAGATGGCAAATTGGATTTGGTGCTAGGTCTTTCCCTTTAGGTTTTACCCCAACAATGTTTTCATTAGTTTCGCTCACTCTCGAAATCAAGCATTTTACAGCAGGTTGGAGCAGCCTGTATCTCAGCACAGGAATAAGGTAGGGAAGAATTCAAATGCTCATTTTGACTGCCTCCAGAAGTTAGATCAGATGGCAAATTGGATTTGGTGCTAGGTCTTTCCCTTTAGGTTTTACCCCAACAATGTTTTCATTAGTTTCGCTCACTCTCGAAATCAAGCATTTTACAGCAGGTTGGAGCAGCCTGTATCTCAGCACAGGAATAAGGTAGGGAAGAATTCTAAGGCTCATTTTGACTGCCTCCAGAAGTTAGATCAGATGGCAAATTGGATTTGGTGCTAGGTCTTTCCCTTTAGGTTTTACCCCAACAATGTTTTCATTAGTTTCGCTCACTCTCGAAATCAAGCATTTTACAGCAGGTTGGAGCAGCCTGTATCTCAGCACAGGAATAAGGTAGGGAAGAATTCTAAGGCTCATTTTGACTGCCTCCAGAAGTTAGATCAGATGGCAAATTGGATTTGGTGCTAGGTCTTTCCCTTTAGGTTTTACCCCAACAATGTTTTCATTAGTTTCGCTCACTCTCGAAATCAAGCATTTTACAGCAGGTTGGAGCAGCCTGTATCTCAGCACAGGAATAAGGTAGGGAAGAATTCTAAGGCTCATTTTGACTGCCTCCAGAAGTTAGATCAGATGGCAAATTGGATTTGGTGCTAGGTCTTTCCCTTTAGGTTTTACCCCAACAATGTTTTCATTAGTTTCGCTCACTCTCGAAATCAAGCATTTTACAGCAGGTTGGAGCAGCCTGTATCTCAGCACAGGAATAAGGTAGGGAAGAATTCTAAGGCTCATTTTGACTGCCTCCAGAAGTTAGATCAGATGGCAAATTGGATTTGGTGCTAGGTCTTTCCCTTTAGGTTTTACCCCAACAATGTTTTCATTAGTTTCGCTCACTCTCGAAATCAAGCATTTTACAGCAGGTTGGAGCAGCCTGTATCTCAGCGCAGGAATAAGGTAGGGAAGAATTCTAAGGATCATTTTGACTGCCTCCAGAAGTTAGATCAGATGGCAAATTGGATTTGGTGCTAGGTCTTTCCCTTTAGGTTTTACCCCAACAATGTTTTCATTAGTTTCGCTCACTCTCGAAATCAAGCATTTTACAGCAGGTTGGAGCAGCCTGTATCTCAGCACAGGAATAAGGTAGGGAAGAATTCTAAGGCTCATTTTGACTGCCTCCAGAAGTTAGATCAGATGGCAAATTGGATTTGGTGCTAGGTCTTTCCCTTTAGGTTTTACCCCAACAATGTTTTCATTAGTTTCGCTCACTCTCGAAATCAAGCATTTTACAGCAGGTTGGAGCAGCCTGTATCTCAGCACAGGAATAAGGTAGGGAAGAATTCTAAGGATCATTTTGACTGCCTCCAGAAGTTAGATCAGATGGCAAATTGGATTTGGTGCTAGGTCTTTCCCTTTAGGTTTTACCCCAACAATGTTTTCATTAGTTTCGCTCACTCTCGAAATCAAGCATTTTACAGCAGGTTGGAGCAGCCTGTATCTCAGCACAGGAATAAGGTAGGGAAGAATTCTAAGGCTCATTTTGACTGCCTCCAGAAGGTAGATCAGATGGCAAATTGGATTTGGTGCTAGGTCTTTCCCTTTAGGTTTTACCCCAACAATGTTTTCATTAGTTTCGCTCACTCTCGAAATCAAGCATTTTACAGCAGGTTGGAGCAGCCTGTATCTCAGCACAGGAATAAGGTAGGGAAGAATTCTAAGGATCATTTTGACTGCCTCCAGAAGTTAGATCAGATGGCAAATTGGATTTGGTGCTAGGTCTTTCCCTTTAGGTTTTACCCCAACAATGTTTTCATTAGTTTCGCTCACTCTCGAAATCAAGCATTTTACAGCAGGTTGGAGCAGCCTGTATCTCAGCACAGGAATAAGGTAGGGAAGAATTCTAAGGATCATTTTGACTGCCTCCAGAAGTTAGATCAGATGGCAAATTGGATTTGGTGCTAGGTCTTTCCCTTTAGGTTTTACCCCAACAATGTTTTCATTAGTTTCGCTCACTCTCGAAATCAAGCATTTTACAGTAGGTTGGAGCAGCCTGTATCTCAGCACAGGAATAAGGTAGGGAAGAATTCTAAGGCTCATTTTGACTGCCTCCAGAAGTTAGATCAGATGGCAAATTGGATTTGGTGCTAGGTCTTTCCCTTTAGGTTTTACCCCAACAATGTTTTCATTAGTTTCGCTCACTCTCGAAATCAAGCATTTTACAGCAGGTTGGAGCAGCCTGTATCTCAGCACAGGAATAAGGTAGGGAAGAATTCTAAGGCTCATTTTGACTGCCTCCAGAAGTTAGATCAGATGGCAAATTGGATTTGGTGCTAGGTCTTTCCCTTTAGGTTTTACCCCAACAATGTTTTCATTAGTTTCGCTCACTCTCGAAATCAAGCATTTTACAGCAGGTTGGAGCAGCCTGTATCTCAGCACAGGAATAAGGTAGGGAAGAATTCTAAGGATCATTTTGACTGCCTCCAGAAGTTAGATCAGATGGCAAATTGGATTTGGTGCTAGGTCTTTCCCTTTAGGTTTTACCCCAACAATGTTTTCATTAGTTTCGCTCACTCTCGAAATCAAGCATTTTACAGCAGGTTGGAGCAGCCTGTATCTCAGCACAGGAATAAGGTAGGGAAGAATTCTAAGGATCATTTTGACTGCCTCCAGAAGTTAGATCAGATGGCAAATTGGATTTGGTGCTAGGTCTTTCCCTTTAGGTTTTACCCCAACAATGTTTTCATTAGTTTCGCTCACTCTCGAAATCAAGCATTTTACAGCAGGTTGGAGCAGCCTGTATCTCAGCACAGGAATAAGGTAGGGAAGAATTCTAAGGATCATTTTGACTGCCTCCAGAAGTTAGATCAGATGGCAAATTGGATTTGGTGCTAGGTCTTTCCCTTTAGGTTTTACCCCAACAATGTTTTCATTAGTTTCGCTCACTCTCGAAATCAAGCATTTTACAGCAGGTTGGAGCAGCCTGTATCTCAGCACAGGAATAAGGTAGGGAAGAATTCTAAGGATCATTTTGACTGCCTCCAGAAGTTAGATCAGATGGCAAATTGGATTTGGTGCTAGGTCTTTCCCTTTAGGTTTTACCCCAACAATGTTTTCATTAGTTTCGCTCACTCTCGAAATCAAGCATTTTACAGCAGGTTGGAGCAGCCTGTATCTCAGCACAGGAATAAGGTAGGGAAGAATTCTAAGGCTCATTTTGACTGCCTCCAGAAGTTAGATCAGATGGCAAATTGGATTTGGTGCTAGGTCTTTCCCTTTAGGTTTTACCCCAACAATGTTTTCATTAGTTTCGCTCACTCTCGAAATCAAGCATTTTACAGCAGGTTGGAGCAGCCTGTATCTCAGCACAGGAATAAGGTAGGGAAGAATTCTAAGGATCATTTTGACTGCCTCCAGAAGTTAGATCAGATGGCAAATTGGATTTGGTGCTAGGTCTTTCCCTTTAGGTTTTACCCCAACAATGTTTTCATTAGTTTCGCTCACTCTCGAAATCAAGCATTTTACAGCAGGTTGGAGCAGCCTGTATCTCAGCGCAGGAATAAGGTAGGGAAGAATTCTAAGGATCATTTTGACTGCCTCCAGAAGTTAGATCAGATGGCAAATTGGATTTGGTGCTAGGTCTTTCCCTTTAGGTTTTACCCCAACAATGTTTTCATTAGTTTCGCTCACTCTCGAAATCAAGCATTTTACAGCAGGTTGGAGCAGCCTGTATCTCAGCACAGGAATAAGGTAGGGAAGAATTCTAAGGCTCATTTTGACTGCCTCCAGAAGTTAGATCAGATGGCAAATTGGATTTGGTGCTAGGTCTTTCCCTTTAGGTTTTACCCCAACAATGTTTTCATTAGTTTCGCTCACTCTCGAAATCAAGCATTTTACAGCAGGTTGGAGCAGCCTGTATCTCAGCACAGGAATAAGGTAGGGAAGAATTCTAAGGATCATTTTGACTGCCTCCAGAAGTTAGATCAGATGGCAAATTGGATTTGGTGCTAGGTCTTTCCCTTTAGGTTTTACCCCAACAATGTTTTCATTAGTTTCGCTCACTCTCGAAATCAAGCATTTTTACAGCAGGTTGGAGCAGCCTGTATCTCAGCACAGGAATAAGGTAGGGAAGAATTCTAAGGATCATTTTGACTGCCTCCAGAAGTTAGATCAGATGGCAAATTGGATTTGGTGCTAGGTCTTTCCCTTTAGGTTTTACCCCAACAATGTTTTCATTAGTTTCGCTCACTCTCGAAATCAAGCATTTTACAGCAGGTTGGAGCAGCCTGTATCTCAGCACAGGAATAAGGTAGGGAAGAATTCAAATGCTCATTTTGACTGCCTCCAGAAGTTAGATCAGATGGCAAATTGGATTTGGTGCTAGGTCTTTCCCTTTAGGTTTTACCCCAACAATGTTTTCATTAGTTTCGCTCACTCTCGAAATCAAGCATTTTAACAGCAGGTTGGAGCAGCCTGTATCTCAGCACAGGAATAAGGTAGGGAAGAATTCTAAGGCTCATTTTGACTGCCTCCAGAAGTTAGATCAGATGGCAAATTGGATTTGGTGCTAGGTCTTTCCCCTTTAGGTTTTACCCCAACAATGTTTTCATTAGTTCGCTCACTCTCGAAATCAAGCATTTTACAGCAGGTTGGAGCAGCCTGTATCTCAGCACAGGAATAAGGTAGGGAAGAATTCTAAGGATCATTTTGACTGCCTCCAGAAGTTAGATCAGATGGCAAATTGGATTTGGTGCTAGGTCTTTCCCTTTAGGTTTTACCCCAACAATGTTTTCATTAGTTTCGCTCACTCTCGAAATCAAGCATTTTACAGCAGGTTGGAGCAGCCTGTATCTCAGCACAGGAATAAGGTAGGGAAGAATTCAAATGCTCATTTTGACTGCCTCCAGAAGTTAGATCAGATGGCAAATTGGATTTGGTGCTAGGTCTTTCCCTTTAGGTTTTACCCCAACAATGTTTTCATTAGTTTCGCTCACTCTCGAAATCAAGCATTTTACAGCAGGTTGGAGCAGCCTGTATCTCAGCACAGGAATAAGGTAGGGGAAGAATTCAAATGCTCATTTTGACTGCCTCCAGAAGTTAGATCAGATGGCAAATTGGATTTGGTGCTAGGTCTTTCCCTTTAGGTTTTACCCCAACAATGTTTTCATTAGTTTCGCTCACTCTCGAAATCAAGCATTTTACAGCAGGTTGGAGCAGCCTGTATCTCAGCACAGGAATAAGGTAGGGAAGAATTCTAAGGCTCATTTTGACTGCCTCCAGAAGTTAGATCAGATGGCAAATTGGATTTGGTGCTAGGTCTTTCCCTTTAGGTTTTACCCCAACAATGGTTTTCATTAGTTTCGCTCACTCTCGAAATCAAGCATTTTACAGCAGGTTGGAGCAGCCTGTATCTCAGCACAGGAATAAGGTAGGGAAGAATTCTAAGGCTCATTTTGACTGCCTCCAGAAGTTAGATCAGATGGCAAATTGGATTTGGTGCTAGGTCTTTCCCTTTAGGTTTTACCCCAACAATGTTTTCATTAGTTTCGCTCACTCTCGAAATCAAGCATTTTACAGCAGGTTGGAGCAGCCTGTATCTCAGCACAGGAATAAGGTAGGGAAGAATTCTAAGGATCATTTTGACTGCCTCCAGAAGTTAGATCAGATGGCAAATTGGATTTTGGTGCTAGGTCTTTCCCTTTAGGTTTTACCCCAACAATGTTTTCATTAGTTTCGCTCACTCTCGAAATCAAGCATTTTACAGCAGGTTGGAGCAGCCTGTATCTCAGCACAGGAATAAGGTAGGGAAGAATTCTAAGGATCATTTTGACTGCCTCCAGAAGTTAGATCAGATGGCAAATTGGATTTGGTGCTATGTCTTTCCTTTAGGTTTTACCCCCAACAATGTTTTCATTAGTTTCGCTCACTCTCGAAATCAAGCATTTTACAGCAGGTTGGAGCAGCCTGTATCTCAGCACAGGAATAAGGTAGGGAAGAATTCTAAGGATCATTTTGACTGCCTCCAGAAGTTAGATCAGATGGCAAATTGGATTTGGTGCTAGGTCTTTCCCTTTAGGTTTTACCCCCAACAATGTTTTCATTAGTTTCGCTCACTCTCGAAATCAAGCATTTTACAGCAGGTTGGAGCAGCCCTGTATCTCAGCGCAGGAATAAGGTAGGGAAGAATTCTAAGGATCATTTTGACTGCCTCCAGAAGTTAGATCAGATGGCAAATTGGATTTGGTGCTAGGTCTTTCCCTTTAGGTTTTACCCCAACAATGTTTTCATTAGTTTCGCTCACTCTCGAAATCAAGCATTTTACAGCAGGTTGGAGCAGCCTGTATCTCAGCACAGGGAATAAGGTAGGGAAGAATTCTAAGGCTCATTTTGACTGCCTCCAGAAGTTAGATCAGATGGCAAATTGGATTTGGTGCTAGGTCTTTCCCTTTAGGTTTTACCCCAACAATGTTTTCATTAGTTTCGCTCACTCTCGAAATCAAGCATTATATACA
>NW_027145125.1:0-27544 GCF_026170545.1 Melanerpes formicivorus
AGAATTCTAAGGCTCATTTTGACTGCCTCCAGAAGTTAGATCAGATGGCAAATTGGATTTGGTGCTAGGTCTTTCCCTTTAGGTTTTACCCCAACAATGTTTTCATTAGTTTCGCTCACTCTCGAAATCAAGCATTTTACAGCAGGCTGGAGCAGCCTGTATCTCAGCACAGGAATAAGGTAGGGAAGAATTCTAAGGATCATTTTGACTGCCTCCAGAAGTTAGATCAGACGGCAAATTGGATTTGGTGCTAGGTCTTTCCCTTTAGGTTTTACCCCAACAATGTTTTCATTAGTTTCGCTCACTCTCGAAATCAAGCATTTTACAGCAGGTTGGAGCAGCCTGTATCTCAGCACAGGAATAAGGTAGGGAAGAATTCTAAGGCTCATTTTGACTGCCTCCAGAAGTTAGATCAGATGGCAAATTGGATTTGGTGCTAGGTCTTTCCCTTTAGGTTTTACCCCAACAATGTTTTCATTAGTTTCGCTCACTCTCGAAATCAAGCATTTTACAGCAGGTTGGAGCAGCCTGTATCTCAGCACAGGAATAAGGTAGGGAAGAATTCTAAGGCTCATTTTGACTGCCTCCAGAAGTTAGATCAGATGGCAAATTGGATTTGGTGCTAGGTCTTTCCCTTTAGGTTTTACCCCCAACAATGTTTTCATTAGTTTCGCTCACTCTCGAAATCAAGCATTTTACAGCAGGTTGGAGCAGCCTGTATCTCAGCACAGGAATAAGGTAGGGAAGAATTCTAAGGCTCATTTTGACTGCCTCCAGAAGTTAGATCAGATGGCAAATTGGATTTGGTGCTAGGTCTTTCCCTTTAGGTTTTACCCCAACAATGTTTTCATTAGTTTCGCTCACTCTCGAAATCAAGCATTTTACAGCAGGTTGGAGCAGCCTGTATCTCAGCACAGGAATAAGGTAGGGAAGAATTCTAAGGATCATTTTGACTGCCTCCAGAAGTTAGATCAGATGGCAAATTGGATTTGGTGCTAGGTCTTTCCCTTTAGGTTTTACCCCAACAATGTTTTCATTAGTTTCGCTCACTCTCGAAATCAAGCATTTTACAGCAGGTTGGAGCAGCCTGTATCTCAGCACAGGAATAAGGTAGGGAAGAATTCGAAGGATCATTTTGACTGCCTCCAGAAGTTAGATCAGATGGCAAATTGGATTTGGTGCTAGGTCTTTCCCTTTAGGTTTTACCCCAACAATGTTTTCATTAGTTTCGCTCACTCTCGAAATCAAGCATTTTACAGCAGGTTGGAGCAGCCTGTATCTCAGCACAGGAATAAGGTAGGGAAGAATTCTAAGGCTCATTTTGACTGCCTCCAGAAGTTAGATCAGATGGCAAATTGGATTTGGTGCTAGGTCTTTCCCTTTAGGTTTTACCCCAACAATGTTTTCATTAGTTTCACTCACTCTCGAAATCAAGCATTTTACAGCAGGTTGGAGCAGCCTGTATCTCAGCACAGGAATAAGGTAGGGAAGAATTCGAAGGCTCATTTTGACTGCCTCCAGAAGTTAGATCAGATGGCAAATTGGATTTGGTGCTAGGTCTTTCCCTTTAGGTTTTACCCCAACAATGTTTTCATTAGTTTCGCTCACTCTCGAAATCAAGCATTTTACAGCAGGTTGGAGCAGCCTGTATCTCAGCACAGGAATAAGGTAGGGAAGAATTCGAAGGATCATTTTGACTGCCTCCAGAAGTTAGATCAGATGGCAAATTGGATTTGGTGCTAGGTCTTTCCCTTTAGGTTTTACCCCAACAATGTTTTCATTAGTTTCGCTCACTCTCGAAATCAAGCATTTTACAGCAGGTTGGAGCAGCCTGTATCTCAGCACAGGAATAAGGTAGGGAAGAATTCTAAGGATCATTTTGACTGCCTCCAGAAGTTAGATCAGATGGCAAATTGGATTTGGTGCTAGGTCTTTCCCTTTAGGTTTTACCCCCAACAATGTTTTCATTAGTTTCGCTCACTCTCGAAATCAAGCATTTTACAGCAGGTTGGAGCAGCCTGTATCTCAGCACAGGAATAAGGTAGGGAAGAATTCTAAGGCTCATTTTGACTGCCTCCAGAAGTTAGATCAGATGGCAAATTGGATTTGGTGCTAGGTCTTTCCCTTTAGGTTTTACCCCAACAATGTTTTCATTAGTTTCGCTCACTCTCGAAATCAAGCATTTTACAGCAGGTTGGAGCAGCCTGTATCTCAGCACAGGAATAAGGTAGGGAAGAATTCTAAGGCTCATTTTGACTGCCTCCAGAAGTTAGATCAGATGGCAAATTGGATTTGGTGCTAGGTCTTTCCCTTTAGGTTTTACCCCAACAATGTTTTCATTAGTTTCGCTCACTCTCGAAATCAAGCATTTTACAGCAGGTTGGAGCAGCCTGTATCTCAGCACAGGAATAAGGTAGGGAAGAATTCTAAGGCTCATTTTGACTGCCTCCAGAAGTTAGATCAGATGGCAAATTGGATTTGGTGCTAGGTCTTTCCCTTTAGGTTTTACCCCAACAATGTTTTCATTAGTTTCGCTCACTCTCGAAATCAAGCATTTTACAGCAGGTTGGAGCAGCCTGTATCTCAGCACAGGAATAAGGTAGGGAAGAATTCTAAGGATCATTTTGACTGCCTCCAGAAGTTAGATCAGATGGCAAATTGGATTTGGTGCTAGGTCTTTCCCTTTAGGTTTTACCCCAACAATGTTTTCATTAGTTTCGCTCACTCTCGAAATCAAGCATTTTACAGCAGGTTGGAGCAGCCTGTATCTCAGCACAGGAATAAGGTAGGGAAGAATTCGAAGGATCATTTTGACTGCCTCCAGAAGTTAGATCAGATGGCAAATTGGATTTGGTGCTAGGTCTTTCCCTTTAGGTTTTACCCCAACAATGTTTTCATTAGTTTCGCTCACTCTCGAAATCAAGCATTTTACAGCAGGTTGGAGCAGCCTGTATCTCAGCACAGGAATAAGGTAGGGAAGAATTCTAAGGCTCATTTTGACTGCCTCCAGAAGTTAGATCAGATGGCAAATTGGATTTGGTGCTAGGTCTTTCCCTTTAGGTTTTACCCCAACAATGTTTTCATTAGTTTCACTCACTCTCGAAATCAAGCATTTTACAGCAGGTTGGAGCAGCCTGTATCTCAGCACAGGAATAAGGTAGGGAAGAATTCGAAGGCTCATTTTGACTGCCTCCAGAAGTTAGATCAGATGGCAAATTGGATTTGGTGCTAGGTCTTTCCCTTTTAGGTTTTACCCCCAACAATGTTTTCATTAGTTTCGCTCACTCTCGAAATCAAGCATTTTACAGCAGGTTGGAGCAGCCTGTATCTCAGCACAGGAATAAGGTAGGGAAGAATTCTAAGGCTCATTTTGACTGCCTCCAGAAGTTAGATCAGATGGCAAATTGGATTTGGTGCTAGGTCTTTCCCTTTAGGTTTTACCCCAACAATGTTTTCATTAGTTTCGCTCACTCTCGAAATCAAGCATTTTACAGCAGGTTGGAGCAGCCTGTATCTCAGCACAGGAATAAGGTAGGGAAGAATTCTAAGGCTCATTTTGACTGCCTCCAGAAGTTAGATCAGATGGCAAATTGGATTTGGTGCTAGGTCTTTCCCTTTAGGTTTTACCCCAACAATGTTTTCATTAGTTTCGCTCACTCTCGAAATCAAGCATTTTACAGCAGGTTGGAGCAGCCTGTATCTCAGCACAGGAATAAGGTAGGGAAGAATTCTAAGGCTCATTTTGACTGCCTCCAGAAGTTAGATCAGATGGCAAATTGGATTTGGTGCTAGGTCTTTCCCTTTAGGTTTTACCCCAACAATGTTTTCATTAGTTTCGCTCACTCTCGAAATCAAGCATTTTACAGCAGGTTGGAGCAGCCTGTATCTCAGCACAGGAATAAGGTAGGGAAGAATTCTAAGGCTCATTTTGACTGCCTCCAGAAGTTAGATCAGATGGCAAATTGGATTTGGTGCTAGGTCTTTCCCTTTAGGTTTTACCCCAACAATGTTTTCATTAGTTTCGCTCACTCTCGAAATCAAGCATTTTACAGCAGGTTGGAGCAGCCTGTATCTCAGCACAGGAATAAGGTAGGGAAGAATTCTAAGGCTCATTTTGACTGCCTCCAGAAGTTAGATCAGATGGCAAATTGGATTTGGTGCTAGGTCTTTCCCTTTAGGTTTTACCCCAACAATGTTTTCATTAGTTTCGCTCACTCTCGAAATCAAGCATTTTACAGCAGGTTGGAGCAGCCTGTATCTCAGCACAGGAATAAGGTAGGGAAGAATTCTAAGGATCATTTTGACTGCCTCCAGAAGTTAGATCAGATGGCAAATGGGATTTGGTGCTAGGTCTTTCCCTTTAGGTTTTACCCCAACAATGTTTTCATTAGTTTCGCTCACTCTCGAAATCAAGCATTTTACAGCAGGTTGGAGCAGCCTGTATCTCAGCACAGGAATAAGGTAGGGAAGAATTCTAAGGCTCATTTTGACTGCCTCCAGAAGTTAGATCAGATGGCAAATTGGATTTGGTGCTAGGTCTTTCCCTTTAGGTTTTACCCCAACAATGTTTTCATTAGTTTCGCTCACTCTCGAAATCAAGCATTTTACAGCAGGTTGGAGCAGCCTGTATCTCAGCACAGGAATAAGGTAGGGAAGAATTCTAAGGATCATTTTGACTGCCTCCAGAAGTTAGATCAGATGGCAAATTGGATTTGGTGCTAGGTCTTTCCCTTTAGGTTTTACCCCAACAATGTTTTCATTAGTTTCGCTCACTCTCGAAATCAAGCATTTTACAGCAGGTTGGAGCAGCCTGTATCTCAGCACAGGAATAAGGTAGGGAAGAATTCTAAGGATCATTTTGACTGCCTCCAGAAGTTAGATCAGATGGCAAATTGGATTTGGTGCTAGGTCTTTCCCTTTAGGTTTTACCCCAACAATGTTTTCATTAGTTTCGCTCACTCTCGAAATCAAGCATTTTACAGCAGGTTGGAGCAGCCTGTATCTCAGCACAGGAATAAGGTAGGGAAGAATTCTAAGGATCATTTTGACTGCCTCCAGAAGTTAGATCAGATGGCAAATTGGATTTGGTGCTAGGTCTTTCCCTTTAGGTTTTACCCCAACAATGTTTTCATTAGTTTCGCTCACTCTCGAAATCAAGCATTTTACAGCAGGTTGGAGCAGCCTGTATCTCAGCACAGGAATAAGGTAGGGAAGAATTCTAAGGATCATTTTGACTGCCTCCAGAAGTTAGATCAGATGGCAAATTGGATTTGGTGCTAGGTCTTTCCCTTTAGGTTTTACCCCAACAATGTTTTCATTAGTTTCGCTCACTCTCGAAATCAAGCATTTTACAGCAGGTTGGAGCAGCCTGTATCTCAGCACAGGAATAAGGTAGGGAAGAATTCTAAGGCTCATTTTGACTGCCTCCAGAAGTTAGATCAGATGGCAAATTGGATTTGGTGCTAGGTCTTTCCCTTTAGGTTTTACCCCAACAATGTTTTCATTAGTTTCACTCACTCTCGAAATCAAGCATTTTACAGCAGGTTGGAGCAGCCTGTATCTCAGCACAGGAATAAGGTAGGGAAGAATTCGAAGGCTCATTTTGACTGCCTCCAGAAGTTAGATCAGATGGCAAATTGGATTTGGTGCTAGGTCTTTCCCTTTAGGTTTTACCCCAACAATGTTTTCATTAGTTTCGCTCACTCTCGAAATCAAGCATTTTACAGCAGGTTGGAGCAGCCTGTATCTCAGCACAGGAATAAGGTAGGGAAGAATTCGAAGGATCATTTTGACTGCCTCCAGAAGTTAGATCAGATGGCAAATTGGATTTGGTGCTAGGTCTTTCCCTTTAGGTTTTACCCCAACAATGTTTTCATTAGTTTCGCTCACTCTCGAAATCAAGCATTTTACAGCAGGTTGGAGCAGCCTGTATCTCAGCACAGGAATAAGGTAGGGAAGAATTCTAAGGATCATTTTGACTGCCTCCAGAAGTTAGATCAGATGGCAAATTGGATTTGGTGCTAGGTCTTTCCCTTTAGGTTTTACCCCAACAATGTTTTCATTAGTTTCGCTCACTCTCGAAATCAAGCATTTTACAGCAGGTTGGAGCAGCCTGTATCTCAGCACAGGAATAAGGTAGGGAAGAATTCTAAGGCTCATTTTGACTGCCTCCAGAAGTTAGATCAGATGGCAAATTGGATTTGGTGCTAGGTCTTTCCCTTTAGGTTTTACCCCAACAATGTTTTCATTAGTTTCGCTCACTCTCGAAATCAAGCATTTTACAGCAGGTTGGAGCAGCCTGTATCTCAGCACAGGAATAAGGTAGGGAAGAATTCTAAGGCTCATTTTGACTGCCTCCAGAAGTTAGATCAGATGGCAAATTGGATTTGGTGCTAGGTCTTTCCCTTTAGGTTTTACCCCAACAATGTTTTCATTAGTTTCGCTCACTCTCGAAATCAAGCATTTTACAGCAGGTTGGAGCAGCCTGTATCTCAGCACAGGAATAAGGTAGGGAAGAATTCTAAGGCTCATTTTGACTGCCTCCAGAAGTTAGATCAGATGGCAAATTGGATTTGGTGCTAGGTCTTTCCCTTTCGGTTTTACCCCAACAATGTTTTCATTAGTTTCGCTCACTCTCGAAATCAAGCATTTTACAGCAGGTTGGAGCAGCCTGTATCTCAGCACAGGAATAAGGTAGGGAAGAATTCTAAGGATCATTTTGACTGCCTCCAGAAGTTAGATCAGATGGCAAATGGGATTTGGTGCTAGGTCTTTCCCTTTAGGTTTTACCCCAACAATGTTTTCATTAGTTTCGCTCACTCTCGAAATCAAGCATTTTACAGCAGGTTGGAGCAGCCTGTATCTCAGCACAGGAATAAGGTAGGGAAGAATTCTAAGGCTCATTTTGACTGCCTCCAGAAGTTAGATCAGATGGCAAATTGGATTTGGTGCTAGGTCTTTCCCTTTAGGTTTTACCCCAACAATGTTTTCATTAGTTTCGCTCACTCTCGAAATCAAGCATTTTACAGCAGGTTGGAGCAGCCTGTATCTCAGCACAGGAATAAGGTAGGGAAGAATTCTAAGGATCATTTTGACTGCCTCCAGAAGTTAGATCAGATGGCAAATTGGATTTGGTGCTAGGTCTTTCCCTTTAGGTTTTACCCCAACAATGTTTTCATTAGTTTCGCTCACTCTCGAAATCAAGCATTTTACAGCAGGTTGGAGCAGCCTGTATCTCAGCACAGGAATAAGGTAGGGAAGAATTCTAAGGATCATTTTGACTGCCTCCAGAAGTTAGATCAGATGGCAAATTGGATTTGGTGCTAGGTCTTTCCCTTTAGGTTTTACCCCAACAATGTTTTCATTAGTTTCGCTCACTCTCGAAATCAAGCATTTTACAGCAGGTTGGAGCAGCCTGTATCTCAGCACAGGAATAAGGTAGGGAAGAATTCTAAGGATCATTTTGACTGCCTCCAGAAGTTAGATCAGATGGCAAATTGGATTTGGTGCTAGGTCTTTCCCTTTAGGTTTTACCCCAACAATGTTTTCATTAGTTTCGCTCACTCTCGAAATCAAGCATTTTACAGCAGGTTGGAGCAGCCTGTATCTCAGCACAGGAATAAGGTAGGGAAGAATTCTAAGGATCATTTTGACTGCCTCCAGAAGTTAGATCAGATGGCAAATTGGATTTGGTGCTAGGTCTTTCCCTTTAGGTTTTACCCCAACAATGTTTTCATTAGTTTCGCTCACTCTCGAAATCAAGCATTTTACAGCAGGTTGGAGCAGCCTGTATCTCAGCACAGGAATAAGGTAGGGAAGAATTCTAAGGCTCATTTTGACTGCCTCCAGAAGTTAGATCAGATGGCAAATTGGATTTGGTGCTAGGTCTTTCCCTTTAGGTTTTACCCCAACAATGTTTTCATTAGTTTCGCTCACTCTCGAAATCAAGCATTTTACAGCAGGTTGGAGCAGCCTGTATCTCAGCACAGGAATAAGGTAGGGAAGAATTCTAAGGCTCATTTTGACTGCCTCCAGAAGTTAGATCAGATGGCAAATTGGATTTGGTGCTAGGTCTTTCCCTTTAGGTTTTACCCCAACAATGTTTTCATTAGTTTCGCTCACTCTCGAAATCAAGCATTTTACAGCAGGTTGGAGCAGCCTGTATCTCAGCACAGGAATAAGGTAGGGAAGAATTCTAAGGATCATTTTGACTGCCTCCAGAAGTTAGATCAGATGGCAAATTGGATTTGGTGCTAGGTCTTTCCCTTTAGGTTTTACCCCAACAATGTTTTCATTAGTTTCGCTCACTCTCGAAATCAAGCATTTTACAGCAGGTTGGAGCAGCCTGTATCTCAGCACAGGAATAAGGTAGGGAAGAATTCTAAGGCTCATTTTGACTGCCTCCAGAAGTTAGATCAGATGGCAAATTGGATTTGGTGCTAGGTCTTTCCCTTTAGGTTTTACCCCAACAATGTTTTCATTAGTTTCGCTCACTCTCGAAATCAAGCATTTTACAGCAGGTTGGAGCAGCCTGTATCTCAGCACAGGAATAAGGTAGGGAAGAATTCTAAGGATCATTTTGACTGCCTCCAGAAGTTAGATCAGATGGCAAATGGGATTTGGTGCTAGGTCTTTCCCTTTAGGTTTTACCCCAACAATGTTTTCATTAGTTTCGCTCACTCTCGAAATCAAGCATTTTACAGCAGGTTGGAGCAGCCTGTATCTCAGCACAGGAATAAGGTAGGGAAGAATTCTAAGGCTCATTTTGACTGCCTCCAGAAGTTAGATCAGACGGCAAATTGGATTTGGTGCTAGGTCTTTCCCTTTAGGTTTTACCCCAACAATGTTTTCATTAGTTTCGCTCACTCTCGAAATCAAGCATTTTACAGCAGGTTGGAGCAGCCTGTATCTCAGCACAGGAATAAGGTAGGGAAGAATTCAAAGGATCATTTTGACTGCCTCCAGAAGTTAGATCAGATGGCAAATTGGATTTGGTGCTAGGTCTTTCCCTTTAGGTTTTACCCCAACAATGTTTTCATTAGTTTCGCTCACTCTCGAAATCAAGCATTTTACAGCAGGTTGGAGCAGCCTGTATCTCAGCACAGGAATAAGGTAGGGAAGAATTCTAAGGCTCATTTTGACTGCCTCCAGAAGTTAGATCAGACGGCAAATTGGATTTGGTGCTAGGTCTTTCCCTTTAGGTTTTACCCCAACAATGTTTTCATTAGTTTCGCTCACTCTCGAAATCAAGCATTTTACAGCAGGTTGGAGCAGCCTGTATCTCAGCACAGGAATAAGGTAGGGAAGAATTCTAAGGCTCATTTTGACTGCCTCCAGAAGTTAGATCAGATGGCAAATTGGATTTGGTGCTAGGTCTTTCCCTTTAGGTTTTACCCCAACAATGTTTTCATTAGTTTCGCTCACTCTCGAAATCAAGCATTTTACAGCAGGTTGGAGCAGCCTGTATCTCAGCACAGGAATAAGGTAGGGAAGAATTCTAAGGATCATTTTGACTGCCTCCAGAAGTTAGATCAGATGGCAAATTGGATTTGGTGCTAGGTCTTTCCCTTTAGGTTTTACCCCAACAATGTTTTCATTAGTTTCGCTCACTCTCGAAATCAAGCATTTTACAGCAGGTTGGAGCAGCCTGTATCTCAGCACAGGAATAAGGTAGGGAAGAATTCTAAGGATCATTTTGACTGCCTCCAGAAGTTAGATCAGATGGCAAATTGGATTTGGTGCTAGGTCTTTCCCTTTAGGTTTTACCCCAACAATGTTTTCATTAGTTTCGCTCACTCTCGAAATCAAGCATTTTACAGCAGGTTGGAGCAGCCTGTATCTCAGCACAGGAATAAGGTAGGGAAGAATTCTAAGGCTCATTTTGACTGCCTCCAGAAGTTAGATCAGATGGCAAATTGGATTTGGTGCTAGGTCTTTCCCTTTAGGTTTTACCCCAACAATGTTTTCATTAGTTTCGCTCACTCTCGAAATCAAGCATTTTACAGCAGGCTGGAGCAGCCTGTATCTCAGCACAGGAATAAGGTAGGGAAGAATTCTAAGGATCATTTTGACTGCCTCCAGAAGTTAGATCAGACGGCAAATTGGATTTGGTGCTAGGTCTTTCCCTTTAGGTTTTACCCCAACAATGTTTTCATTAGTTTCGCTCACTCTCGAAATCAAGCATTTTACAGCAGGTTGGAGCAGCCTGTATCTCAGCACAGGAATAAGGTAGGGAAGAATTCTAAGGCTCATTTTGACTGCCTCCAGAAGTTAGATCAGATGGCAAATTGGATTTGGTGCTAGGTCTTTCCCTTTAGGTTTTACCCCAACAATGTTTTCATTAGTTTCGCTCACTCTCGAAATCAAGCATTTTACAGCAGGTTGGAGCAGCCTGTATCTCAGCACAGGAATAAGGTAGGGAAGAATTCTAAGGCTCATTTTGACTGCCTCCAGAAGTTAGATCAGATGGCAAATTGGATTTGGTGCTAGGTCTTTCCCTTTAGGTTTTACCCCAACAATGTTTTCATTAGTTTCGCTCACTCTCGAAATCAAGCATTTGACAGCAGGTTGGAGCAGCCTGTATCTCAGCACAGGAATAAGGTAGGGAAGAATTCTAAGGCTCATTTTGACTGCCTCCAGAAGTTAGATCAGATGGCAAATGGGATTTGGTGCTAGGTCTTTCCCTTTAGGTTTTACCCCAACAATGTTTTCATTAGTTTCGCTCACTCTCGAAATCAAGCATTTTACAGCAGGTTGGAGCAGCCTGTATCTCAGCACAGGAATAAGGTAGGGAAGAATTCTAAGGCTCATTTTGACTGCCTCCAGAAGTTAGATCAGATGGCAAATTGGATTTGGTGCTAGGTCTTTCCCTTTAGGTTTTACCCCAACAATGTTTTCATTAGTTTCGCTCACTCTCGAAATCAAGCATTTTACAGCAGGTTGGAGCAGCCTGTATCTCAGCACAGGAATAAGGTAGGGAAGAATTCGAAGGATCATTTTGACTGCCTCCAGAAGTTAGATCAGATGGCAAATTGGATTTGGTGCTAGGTCTTTCCCTTTAGGTTTTACCCCAACAATGTTTTCATTAGTTTCGCTCACTCTCGAAATCAAGCATTTTACAGCAGGTTGGAGCAGCCTGTATCTCAGCACAGGAATAAGGTAGGGAAGAATTCTAAGGCTCATTTTGACTGCCTCCAGAAGTTAGATCAGATGGCAAATTGGATTTGGTGCTAGGTCTTTCCCTTTAGGTTTTACCCCAACAATGTTTTCATTAGTTTCACTCACTCTCGAAATCAAGCATTTTACAGCAGGTTGGAGCAGCCTGTATCTCAGCACAGGAATAAGGTAGGGAAGAATTCTAAGGCTCATTTTGACTGCCTCCAGAAGTTAGATCAGATGGCAAATTGGATTTGGTGCTAGGTCTTTCCCTTTAGGTTTTACCCCAACAATGTTTTCATTAGTTTCGCTCACTCTCGAAATCAAGCATTTTACAGCAGGTTGGAGCAGCCTGTATCTCAGCACAGGAATAAGGTAGGGAAGAATTCTAAGGCTCATTTTGACTGCCTCCAGAAGTTAGATCAGATGGCAAATTGGATTTGGTGCTAGGTCTTTCCCTTTAGGTTTTACCCCAACAATGTTTTCATTAGTTTCGCTCACTCTCGAAATCAAGCATTTTACAGCAGGTTGGAGCAGCCTGTATCTCAGCACAGGAATAAGGTAGGGAAGAATTCTAAGGATCATTTTGACTGCCTCCAGAAGTTAGATCAGATGGCAAATTGGATTTGGTGCTAGGTCTTTCCCTTTAGGTTTTACCCCAACAATGTTTTCATTAGTTTCGCTCACTCTCGAAATCAAGCATTTTACAGCAGGTTGGAGCAGCCTGTATCTCAGCACAGGAATAAGGTAGGGAAGAATTCTAAGGCTCATTTTGACTGCCTCCAGAAGTTAGATCAGATGGCAAATTGGATTTGGTGCTAGGTCTTTCCCTTTAGGTTTTACCCCAACAATGTTTTCATTAGTTTCGCTCACTCTCGAAATCAAGCATTTTACAGCAGGTTGGAGCAGCCTGTATCTCAGCACAGGAATAAGGTAGGGAAGAATTCTAAGGCTCATTTTGACTGCCTCCAGAAGTTAGATCAGATGGCAAATTGGATTTGGTGCTAGGTCTTTCCCTTTAGGTTTTACCCCAACAATGTTTTCATTAGTTTCGCTCACTCTCGAAATCAAGCATTTTACAGCAGGTTGGAGCAGCCTGTATCTCAGCACAGGAATAAGGTAGGGAAGAATTCTAAGGCTCATTTTGACTGCCTCCAGAAGTTAGATCAGATGGCAAATTGGATTTGGTGCTAGGTCTTTCCCTTTAGGTTTTACCCCAACAATGTTTTCATTAGTTTCGCTCACTCTCGAAATCAAGCATTTTACAGCAGGTTGGAGCAGCCTGTATCTCAGCACAGGAATAAGGTAGGGAAGAATTCTAAGGCTCATTTTGACTGCCTCCAGAAGTTAGATCAGATGGCAAATTGGATTTGGTGCTAGGTCTTTCCCTTTAGGTTTTACCCCAACAATGTTTTCATTAGTTTCGCTCACTCTCGAAATCAAGCATTTTACAGCAGGTTGGAGCAGCCTGTATCTCAGCACAGGAATAAGGTAGGGAAGAATTCTAAGGCTCATTTTGACTGCCTCCAGAAGTTAGATCAGATGGCAAATTGGATTTGGTGCTAGGTCTTTCCCTTTAGGTTTTACCCCAACAATGTTTTCATTAGTTTCGCTCACTCTCGAAATCAAGCATTTTACAGCAGGTTGGAGCAGCCTGTATCTCAGCACAGGAATAAGGTAGGGAAGAATTCGAAGGATCATTTTGACTGCCTCCAGAAGTTAGATCAGATGGCAAATTGGATTTGGTGCTAGGTCTTTCCCTTTAGGTTTTACCCCAACAATGTTTTCATTAGTTTCGCTCACTCTCGAAATCAAGCATTTTACAGCAGGTTGGAGCAGCCTGTATCTCAGCACAGGAATAAGGTAGGGAAGAATTCTAAGGATCATTTTGACTGCCTCCAGAAGTTAGATCAGATGGCAAATTGGATTTGGTGCTAGGTCTTTCCCTTTAGGTTTTACCCCAACAATGTTTTCATTAGTTTCGCTCACTCTCGAAATCAAGCATTTTACAGCAGGTTGGAGCAGCCTGTATCTCAGCACAGGAATAAGGTAGGGAAGAATTCTAAGGATCATTTTGACTGCCTCCAGAAGTTAGATCAGATGGCAAATTGGATTTGGTGCTAGGTCTTTCCCTTTAGGTTTTACCCCAACAATGTTTTCATTAGTTTCGCTCACTCTCGAAATCAAGCATTTTACAGCAGGTTGGAGCAGCCTGTATCTCAGCACAGGAATAAGGTAGGGAAGAATTCTAAGGCTCATTTTGACTGCCTCCAGAAGTTAGATCAGATGGCAAATTGGATTTGGTGCTAGGTCTTTCCCTTTAGGTTTTACCCCAACAATGTTTTCATTAGTTTCGCTCACTCTCGAAATCAAGCATTTTACAGCAGGTTGGAGCAGCCTGTATCTCAGCACAGGAATAAGGTAGGGAAGAATTCTAAGGCTCATTTTGACTGCCTCCAGAAGTTAGATCAGATGGCAAATTGGATTTGGTGCTAGGTCTTTCCCTTTAGGTTTTACCCCAACAATGTTTTCATTAGTTTCGCTCACTCTCGAAATCAAGCATTTTACAGCAGGTTGGAGCAGCCTGTATCTCAGCACAGGAATAAGGTAGGGAAGAATTCTAAGGCTCATTTTGACTGCCTCCAGAAGTTAGATCAGATGGCAAATTGGATTTGGTGCTAGGTCTTTCCCTTTAGGTTTTACCCCAACAATGTTTTCATTAGTTTCGCTCACTCTCGAAATCAAGCATTTTACAGCAGGTTGGAGCAGCCTGTATCTCAGCACAGGAATAAGGTAGGGAAGAATTCGAAGGATCATTTTGACTGCCTCCAGAAGTTAGATCAGATGGCAAATTGGATTTGGTGCTAGGTCTTTCCCTTTAGGTTTTACCCCAACAATGTTTTCATTAGTTTCGCTCACTCTCGAAATCAAGCATTTTACAGCAGGTTGGAGCAGCCTGTATCTCAGCACAGGAATAAGGTAGGGAAGAATTCTAAGGCTCATTTTGACTGCCTCCAGAAGTTAGATCAGATGGCAAATTGGATTTGGTGCTAGGTCTTTCCCTTTAGGTTTTACCCCAACAATGTTTTCATTAGTTTCGCTCACTCTCGAAATCAAGCATTTTACAGCAGGTTGGAGCAGCCTGTATCTCAGCACAGGAATAAGGTAGGGAAGAATTCTAAGGCTCATTTTGACTGCCTCCAGAAGTTAGATCAGATGGCAAATTGGATTTGGTGCTAGGTCTTTCCCTTTAGGTTTTACCCCAACAATGTTTTCATTAGTTTCGCTCACTCTCGAAATCAAGCATTTTACAGCAGGTTGGAGCAGCCTGTATCTCAGCACAGGAATAAGGTAGGGAAGAATTCTAAGGCTCATTTTGACTGCCTCCAGAAGTTAGATCAGATGGCAAATTGGATTTGGTGCTAGGTCTTTCCCTTTAGGTTTTACCCCAACAATGTTTTCATTAGTTTCGCTCACTCTCGAAATCAAGCATTTTACAGCAGGTTGGAGCAGCCTGTATCTCAGCACAGGAATAAGGTAGGGAAGAATTCTAAGGATCATTTTGACTGCCTCCAGAAGTTAGATCAGATGGCAAATTGGATTTGGTGCTAGGTCTTTCCCTTTAGGTTTTACCCCAACAATGTTTTCATTAGTTTCGCTCACTCTCGAAATCAAGCATTTTACAGCAGGTTGGAGCAGCCTGTATCTCAGCACAGGAATAAGGTAGGGAAGAATTCTAAGGCTCATTTTGACTGCCTCCAGAAGTTAGATCAGATGGCAAATTGGATTTGGTGCTAGGTCTTTCCCTTTAGGTTTTACCCCAACAATGTTTTCATTAGTTTCGCTCACTCTCGAAATCAAGCATTTTACAGCAGGTTGGAGCAGCCTGTATCTCAGCACAGGAATAAGGTAGGGAAGAATTCTAAGGCTCATTTTGACTGCCTCCAGAAGTTAGATCAGATGGCAAATTGGATTTGGTGCTAGGTCTTTCCCTTTAGGTTTTACCCCAACAATGTTTTCATTAGTTTCGCTCACTCTCGAAATCAAGCATTTTACAGCAGGTTGGAGCAGCCTGTATCTCAGCACAGGAATAAGGTAGGGAAGAATTCTAAGGATCATTTTGACTGCCTCCAGAAGTTAGATCAGATGGCAAATTGGATTTGGTGCTAGGTCTTTCCCTTTAGGTTTTACCCCAACAATGTTTTCATTAGTTTCGCTCACTCTCGAAATCAAGCATTTTACAGCAGGTTGGAGCAGCCTGTATCTCAGCACAGGAATAAGGTAGGGAAGAATTCAAAGGCTCATTTTGACTGCCTCCAGAAGTTAGATCAGATGGCAAATTGGATTTGGTGCTAGGTCTTTCCCTTTAGGTTTTACCCCAACAATGTTTTCATTAGTTTCGCTCACTCTCGAAATCAAGCATTTTACAGCAGGTTGGAGCAGCCTGTATCTCAGCACAGGAATAAGGTAGGGAAGAATTCTAAGGCTCATTTTGACTGCCTCCAGAAGTTAGATCAGATGGCAAATTGGATTTGGTGCTAGGTCTTTCCCTTTAGGTTTTACCCCAACAATGTTTTCATTAGTTTCGCTCACTCTCGAAATCAAGCATTTTACAGCAGGTTGGAGCAGCCTGTATCTCAGCACAGGAATAAGGTAGGGAAGAATTCTAAGGATCATTTTGACTGCCTCCAGAAGTTAGATCAGATGGCAAATTGGATTTGGTGCTAGGTCTTTCCCTTTAGGTTTTACCCCAACAATGTTTTCATTAGTTTCGCTCACTCTCGAAATCAAGCATTTTACAGCAGGTTGGAGCAGCCTGTATCTCAGCACAGGAATAAGGTAGGGAAGAATTCTAAGGATCATTTTGACTGCCTCCAGAAGTTAGATCAGATGGCAAATTGGATTTGGTGCTAGGTCTTTCCCTTTAGGTTTTACCCCAACAATGTTTTCATTAGTTTCGCTCACTCTCGAAATCAAGCATTTTACAGCAGGTTGGAGCAGCCTGTATCTCAGCACAGGAATAAGGTAGGGAAGAATTCTAAGGATCATTTTGACTGCCTCCAGAAGTTAGATCAGATGGCAAATTGGATTTGGTGCTAGGTCTTTCCCTTTAGGTTTTACCCCAACAATGTTTTCATTAGTTTCGCTCACTCTCGAAATCAAGCATTTTACAGCAGGTTGGAGCAGCCTGTATCTCAGCACAGGAATAAGGTAGGGAAGAATTCTAAGGCTCATTTTGACTGCCTCCAGAAGTTAGATCAGATGGCAAATTGGATTTGGTGCTAGGTCTTTCCCTTTAGGTTTTACCCCAACAATGTTTTCATTAGTTTCGCTCACTCTCGAAATCAAGCATTTTACAGCAGGTTGGAGCAGCCTGTATCTCAGCACAGGAATAAGGTAGGGAAGAATTCAAATGCTCATTTTGACTGCCTCCAGAAGTTAGATCAGATGGCAAATTGGATTTGGTGCTAGGTCTTTCCCTTTAGGTTTTACCCCAACAATGTTTTCATTAGTTTCGCTCACTCTCGAAATCAAGCATTTTACAGCAGGTTGGAGCAGCCTGTATCTCAGCACAGGAATAAGGTAGGGAAGAATTCTAAGGATCATTTTGACTGCCTCCAGAAGTTAGATCAGATGGCAAATTGGATTTGGTGCTAGGTCTTTCCCTTTAGGTTTTACCCCAACAATGTTTTCATTAGTTTCGCTCACTCTCGAAATCAAGCATTTTACAGCAGGTTGGAGCAGCCTGTATCTCAGCACAGGAATAAGGTAGGGAAGAATTCTAAGGCTCATTTTGACTGCCTCCAGAAGTTAGATCAGATGGCAAATTGGATTTGGTGCTAGGTCTTTCCCTTTAGGTTTTACCCCAACAATGTTTTCATTAGTTTCGCTCACTCTCGAAATCAAGCATTTTACAGCAGGTTGGAGCAGCCTGTATCTCAGCACAGGAATAAGGTAGGGAAGAATTCTAAGGCTCATTTTGACTGCCTCCAGAAGTTAGATCAGATGGCAAATTGGATTTGGTGCTAGGTCTTTCCCTTTAGGTTTTACCCCAACAATGTTTTCATTAGTTTCGCTCACTCTCGAAATCAAGCATTTTACAGCAGGTTGGAGCAGCCTGTATCTCAGCACAGGAATAAGGTAGGGAAGAATTCTAAGGATCATTTTGACTGCCTCCAGAAGTTAGATCAGATGGCAAATTGGATTTGGTGCTAGGTCTTTCCCTTTAGGTTTTACCCCAACAATGTTTTCATTAGTTTCGCTCACTCTCGAAATCAAGCATTTTACAGCAGGTTGGAGCAGCCTGTATCTCAGCACAGGAATAAGGTAGGGAAGAATTCTAAGGCTCATTTTGACTGCCTCCAGAAGTTAGATCAGATGGCAAATTGGATTTGGTGCTAGGTCTTTCCCTTTAGGTTTTACCCCAACAATGTTTTCATTAGTTTCGCTCACTCTCGAAATCAAGCATTTTACAGCAGGTTGGAGCAGCCTGTATCTCCGCAAAGGAATAAGGTAGGGAAGAATTCTAAGGATCATTTTGACTGCCTCCAGAAGTTAGATCAGATGGCAAATTGGATTTGGTGCTAGGTCTTTCCCTTTAGGTTTTACCCCAACAATGTTTTCATTAGTTTCGCTCACTCTCGAAATCAAGCATTTTACAGCAGGTTGGAGCAGCCTGTATCTCAGCACAGGAATAAGGTAGGGAAGAATTCTAAGGCTCATTTTGACTGCCTCCAGAAGTTAGATCAGATGGCAAATTGGATTTGGTGCTAGGTCTTTCCCTTTAGGTTTTACCCCAACAATGTTTTCATTAGTTTCGCTCACTCTCGAAATCAAGCATTTTACAGCAGGTTGGAGCAGCCTGTATCTCAGCACAGGAATAAGGTAGGGAAGAATTCGAAGGATCATTTTGACTGCCTCCAGAAGTTAGATCAGATGGCAAATTGGATTTGGTGCTAGGTCTTTCCCTTTAGGTTTTACCCCAACAATGTTTTCATTAGTTTCGCTCACTCTCGAAATCAAGCATTTTACAGCAGGTTGGAGCAGCCTGTATCTCAGCACAGGAATAAGGTAGGGAAGAATTCTAAGGATCATTTTGACTGCCTCCAGAAGTTAGATCAGATGGCAAATTGGATTTGGTGCTAGGTCTTTCCCTTTAGGTTTTACCCCAACAATGTTTTCATTAGTTTCGCTCACTCTCGAAATCAAGCATTTTACAGCAGGTTGGAGCAGCCTGTATCTCAGCACAGGAATAAGGTAGGGAAGAATTCTAAGGCTCATTTTGACTGCCTCCAGAAGTTAGATCAGATGGCAAATTGGATTTGGTGCTAGGTCTTTCCCTTTAGGTTTTACCCCAACAATGTTTTCATTAGTTTCGCTCACTCTCGAAATCAAGCATTTTACAGCAGGTTGGAGCAGCCTGTATCTCAGCAAAGGAATAAGGTAGGGAAGAATTCTAAGGATCATTTTGACTGCCTCCAGAAGTTAGATCAGATGGCAAATGGGATTTGGTGCTAGGTCTTTCCCTTTAGGTTTTACCCCAACAATGTTTTCATTAGTTTCGCTCACTCTCGAAATCAAGCATTTTACAGCAGGTTGGAGCAGCCTGTATCTCAGCACAGGAATAAGGTAGGGAAGAATTCTAAGGCTCATTTTGACTGCCTCCAGAAGTTAGATCAGATGGCAAATTGGATTTGGTGCTAGGTCTTTCCCTTTAGGTTTTACCCCAACAATGTTTTCATTAGTTTCGCTCACTCTCGAAATCAAGCATTTTACAGCAGGTTGGAGCAGCCTGTATCTCAGCACAGGAATAAGGTAGGGAAGAATTCTAAGGCTCATTTTGACTGCCTCCAGAAGTTAGATCAGATGGCAAATTGGATTTGGTGCTAGGTCTTTCCCTTTAGGTTTTACCCCAACAATGTTTTCATTAGTTTCGCTCACTCTCGAAATCAAGCATTTTACAGCAGGTTGGAGCAGCCTGTATCTCAGCACAGGAATAAGGTAGGGAAGAATTCTAAGGCTCATTTTGACTGCCTCCAGAAGTTAGATCAGATGGCAAATTGGATTTGGTGCTAGGTCTTTCCCTTTAGGTTTTACCCCAACAATGTTTTCATTAGTTTCGCTCACTCTCGAAATCAAGCATTTTACAGCAGGTTGGAGCAGCCTGTATCTCAGCACAGGAATAAGGTAGGGAAGAATTCGAAGGATCATTTTGACTGCCTCCAGAAGTTAGATCAGATGGCAAATTGGATTTGGTGCTAGGTCTTTCCCTTTAGGTTTTACCCCAACAATGTTTTCATTAGTTTCGCTCACTCTCGAAATCAAGCATTTTACAGCAGGTTGGAGCAGCCTGTATCTCAGCACAGGAATAAGGTAGGGAAGAATTCGAAGGATCATTTTGACTGCCTCCAGAAGTTAGATCAGATGGCAAATTGGATTTGGTGCTAGGTCTTTCCCTTTAGGTTTTACCCCAACAATGTTTTCATTAGTTTCGCTCACTCTCGAAATCAAGCATTTTACAGCAGGTTGGAGCAGCCTGTATCTCAGCACAGGAATAAGGTAGGGAAGAATTCTAAGGATCATTTTGACTGCCTCCAGAAGTTAGATCAGATGGCAAATGGGATTTGGTGCTAGGTCTTTCCCTTTAGGTTTTACCCCAACAATGTTTTCATTAGTTTCGCTCACTCTCGAAATCAAGCATTTTACAGCAGGTTGGAGCAGCCTGTATCTCAGCACAGGAATAAGGTAGGGAAGAATTCTAAGGATCATTTTGACTGCCTCCAGAAGTTAGATCAGATGGCAAATTGGATTTGGTGCTAGGTCTTTCCCTTTAGGTTTTACCCCAACAATGTTTTCATTAGTTTCGCTCACTCTCGAAATCAAGCATTTTACAGCAGGTTGGAGCAGCCTGTATCTCAGCACAGGAATAAGGTAGGGAAGAATTCGAAGGATCATTTTGACTGCCTCCAGAAGTTAGATCAGATGGCAAATTGGATTTGGTGCTAGGTCTTTCCCTTTAGGTTTTACCCCAACAATGTTTTCATTAGTTTCGCTCACTCTCGAAATCAAGCATTTTACAGCAGGTTGGAGCAGCCTGTATCTCAGCACAGGAATAAGGTAGGGAAGAATTCGAAGGATCATTTTGACTGCCTCCAGAAGTTAGATCAGATGGCAAATTGGATTTGGTGCTAGGTCTTTCCCTTTAGGTTTTACCCCAACAATGTTTTCATTAGTTTTGCTCACTCTCGAAATCAAGCATTTTACAGCAGGTTGGAGCAGCCTGTATCTCAGCACAGGAATAAGGTAGGGAAGAATTCTAAGGCTCATTTTGACTGCCTCCAGAAGTTAGATCAGATGGCAAATTGGATTTGGTGCTAGGTCTTTCCCTTTAGGTTTTACCCCAACAATGTTTTCATTAGTTTCGCTCACTCTCGAAATCAAGCATTTTACAGCAGGTTGGAGCAGCCTGTATCTCAGCACAGGAATAAGGTAGGGAAGAATTCTAAGGCTCATTTTGACTGCCTCCAGAAGTTAGATCAGATGGCAAATTGGATTTGGTGCTAGGTCTTTCCCTTTAGGTTTTACCCCAACAATGTTTTCATTAGTTTCGCTCACTCTCGAAATCAAGCATTTTACAGCAGGTTGGAGCAGCCTGTATCTCAGCACAGGAATAAGGTAGGGAAGAATTCTAAGGCTCATTTTGACTGCCTCCAGAAGTTAGATCAGATGGCAAATTGGATTTGGTGCTAGGTCTTTCCCTTTAGGTTTTACCCCAACAATGTTTTCATTAGTTTCGCTCACTCTCGAAATCAAGCATTTTACAGCAGGTTGGAGCAGCCTGTATCTCAGCACAGGAATAAGGTAGGGAAGAATTCGAAGGCTCATTTTGACTGCCTCCAGAAGTTAGATCAGATGGCAAATTGGATTTGGTGCTAGGTCTTTCCCTTTAGGTTTTACACCAACAATGTTTTCATTAGTTTCGCTCACTCTCGAAATCAAGCATTTTACAGCAGGTTGGAGCAGCCTGTATCTCAGCACAGGAATAAGGTAGGGAAGAATTCGAAGGATCATTTTGACTGCCTCCAGAAGTTAGATCAGATGGCAAATTGGATTTGGTGCTAGGTCTTTCCCTTTAGGTTTTACCCCAACGATGTTTTCATTAGTTTCGCTCACTCTCGAAATCAAGCATTTTACAGCAGGTTGGAGCAGCCTGTATCTCAGCACAGGAATAAGGTAGGGAAGAATTCTAAGGCTCATTTTGACTGCCTCCAGAAGTTAGATCAGATGGCAAATTGGATTTGGCGCTAGGTCTTTCCCTTTAGGTTTTACCCCAACAATGTTTTCATTAGTTTCGCTCACTCTCGAAATCAAGCATTTTACAGCAGGTTGGAGCAGCCTGTATCTCAGCACAGGAATAAGGTAGGGAAGAATTCTAAGGATCATTTTGACTGCCTCCAGAAGTTAGATCAGATGGCAAATTGGATTTGGTGCTAGGTCTTTCCCTTTAGGTTTTACCCCAACAATGTTTTCATTAGTTTCGCTCACTCTCGAAATCAAGCATTTTACAGCAGGTTGGAGCAGCCTGTATCTCAGCACAGGAATAAGGTAGGGAAGAATTCTAAGGCTCATTTTGACTGCCTCCAGAAGTTAGATCAGATGGCAAATTGGATTTGGTGCTAGGTCTTTCCCTTTAGGTTTTACCCCCAACAATGTTTTCATTAGTTTCGCTCACTCTCGAAATCAAGCATTTTACAGCAGGTTGGAGCAGCCTGTATCTCAGCACAGGAATAAGGTAGGGAAGAATTCTAAGGCTCATTTTGACTGCCTCCAGAAGTTAGATCAGATGGCAAATTGGATTTGGTGCTAGGTCTTTCCCTTTAGGTTTTACCCCAACAATGTTTTCATTAGTTTCGCTCACTCTCGAAATCAAGCATTTTACAGCAGGTTGGAGCAGCCTGTATCTCAGCACAGGAATAAGGTAGGGAAGAATTCTAAGGCTCATTTTGACTGCCTCCAGAAGTTAGATCAGATGGCAAATTGGATTTGGTGCTAGGTCTTTCCCTTTAGGTTTTACCCCAACAATGTTTTCATTAGTTTCGCTCACTCTCGAAATCAAGCATTTTACAGCAGGTTGGAGCAGCCTGTATCTCAGCACAGGAATAAGGTAGGGAAGAATTCTAAGGATCATTTTGACTGCCTCCAGAAGTTAGATCAGATGGCAAATGGGATTTGGTGCTAGGTCTTTCCCTTTAGGTTTTACCCCAACAATGTTTTCATTAGTTTCGCTCACTCTCGAAATCAAGCATTTTACAGCAGGTTGGAGCAGCCTGTATCTCAGCACAGGAATAAGGTAGGGAAGAATTCTAAGGATCATTTTGACTGCCTCCAGAAGTTAGATCAGATGGCAAATTGGATTTGGTGCTAGGTCTTTCCCTTTAGGTTTTACCCCAACAATGTTTTCATTAGTTTCGCTCACTCTCGAAATCAAGCATTTTACAGCAGGTTGGAGCAGCCTGTATCTCAGCACAGGAATAAGGTAGGGAAGAATTCGAAGGATCATTTTGACTGCCTCCAGAAGTTAGATCAGATGGCAAATTGGATTTGGTGCTAGGTCTTTCCCTTTAGGTTTTACCCCAACAATGTTTTCATTAGTTTCGCTCACTCTCGAAATCAAGCATTTTACAGCAGGTTGGAGCAGCCTGTATCTCAGCACAGGAATAAGGTAGGGAAGAATTCTAAGGCTCATTTTGACTGCCTCCAGAAGTTAGATCAGATGGCAAATTGGATTTGGTGCTAGGTCTTTCCCTTTAGGTTTTACCCCAACAATGTTTTCATTAGTTTCGCTCACTCTCGAAATCAAGCATTTTACAGCAGGTTGGAGCAGCCTGTATCTCAGCACAGGAATAAGGTAGGGAAGAATTCTAAGGCTCATTTTGACTGCCTCCAGAAGTTAGATCAGATGGCAAATTGGATTTGGCGCTAGGTCTTTCCCTTTAGGTTTTACCCCAACAATGTTTTCATTAGTTTCGCTCACTCTCGAAATCAAGCATTTTACAGCAGGTTGGAGCAGCCTGTATCTCAGCACAGGAATAAGGTAGGGAAGAATTCTAAGGATCATTTTGACTGCCTCCAGAAGTTAGATCAGATGGCAAATTGGATTTGGTGCTAGGTCTTTCCCTTTAGGTTTTACCCCAACAATGTTTTCATTAGTTTCGCTCACTCTCGAAATCAAGCATTTTACAGCAGGTTGGAGCAGCCTGTATCTCAGCACAGGAATAAGGTAGGGAAGAATTCTAAGGATCATTTTGACTGCCTCCAGAAGTTAGATCAGATGGCAAATTGGATTTGGTGCTAGGTCTTTCCCTTTAGGTTTTACCCCAACAATGTTTTCATTAGTTTCGCTCACTCTCGAAATCAAGCATTTTACAGCAGGTTGGAGCAGCCTGTATCTCAGCACAGGAATAAGGTAGGGAAGAATTCTAAGGATCATTTTGACTGCCTCCAGAAGTTAGATCAGATGGCAAATGGGATTTGGTGCTAGGTCTTTCCCTTTAGGTTTTACCCCAACAATGTTTTCATTAGTTTCGCTCACTCTCGAAATCAAGCATTTTACAGCAGGTTGGAGCAGCCTGTATCTCAGCACAGGAATAAGGTAGGGAAGAATTCTAAGGCTCATTTTGACTGCCTCCAGAAGTTAGATCAGACGGCAAATTGGATTTGGTGCTAGGTCTTTCCCTTTAGGTTTTACCCCAACAATGTTTTCATTAGTTTCGCTCACTCTCGAAATCAAGCATTTTACAGCAGGTTGGAGCAGCCTGTATCTCAGCACAGGAATAAGGTAGGGAAGAATTCTAAGGCTCATTTTGACTGCCTCCAGAAGTTAGATCAGATGGCAAATTGGATTTGGTGCTAGGTCTTTCCCTTTAGGTTTTACCCCAACAATGTTTTCATTAGTTTCGCTCACTCTCGAAATCAAGCATTTTACAGCAGGTTGGAGCAGCCTGTATCTCAGCACAGGAATAAGGTAGGGAAGAATTCTAAGGCTCATTTTGACTGCCTCCAGAAGTTAGATCAGATGGCAAATTGGATTTGGTGCTAGGTCTTTCCCTTTAGGTTTTACCCCAACAATGTTTTCATTAGTTTCGCTCACTCTCGAAATCAAGCATTTTACAGCAGGTTGGAGCAGCCTGTATCTCAGCACAGGAATAAGGTAGGGAAGAATTCTAAGGCTCATTTTGACTGCCTCCAGAAGTTAGATCAGATGGCAAATTGGATTTGGTGCTAGGTCTTTCCCTTTAGGTTTTACCCCAACAATGTTTTCATTAGTTTCGCTCACTCTCGAAATCAAGCATTTTACAGCAGGTTGGAGCAGCCTGTATCTCAGCACAGGAATAAGGTAGGGAAGAATTCGAAGGATCATTTTGACTGCCTCCAGAAGTTAGATCAGATGGCAAATTGGATTTGGTGCTAGGTCTTTCCCTTTAGGTTTTACCCCAACGATGTTTTCATTAGTTTCGCTCACTCTCGAAATCAAGCATTTTACAGCAGGTTGGAGCAGCCTGTATCTCAGCACAGGAATAAGGTAGGGAAGAATTCTAAGGCTCATTTTGACTGCCTCCAGAAGTTAGATCAGATGGCAAATTGGATTTGGCGCTAGGTCTTTCCCTTTAGGTTTTACCCCAACAATGTTTTCATTAGTTTCGCTCACTCTCGAAATCAAGCATTTTACAGCAGGTTGGAGCAGCCTGTATCTCAGCACAGGAATAAGGTAGGGAAGAATTCTAAGGATCATTTTGACTGCCTCCAGAAGTTAGATCAGATGGCAAATTGGATTTGGTGCTAGGTCTTTCCCTTTAGGTTTTACCCCAACAATGTTTTCATTAGTTTCGCTCACTCTCGAAATCAAGCATTTTACAGCAGGTTGGAGCAGCCTGTATCTCAGCACAGGAATAAGGTAGGGAAGAATTCTAAGGCTCATTTTGACTGCCTCCAGAAGTTAGATCAGATGGCAAATTGGATTTGGTGCTAGGTCTTTCCCTTTAGGTTTTACCCCAACAATGTTTTCATTAGTTTCGCTCACTCTCGAAATCAAGCATTTTACAGCAGGTTGGAGCAGCCTGTATCTCAGCACAGGAATAAGGTAGGGAAGAATTCTAAGGCTCATTTTGACTGCCTCCAGAAGTTAGATCAGATGGCAAATTGGATTTGGTGCTAGGTCTTTCCCTTTAGGTTTTACCCCAACAATGTTTTCATTAGTTTCGCTCACTCTCGAAATCAAGCATTTTACAGCAGGTTGGAGCAGCCTGTATCTCAGCACAGGAATAAGGTAGGGAAGAATTCTAAGGATCATTTTGACTGCCTCCAGAAGTTAGATCAGATGGCAAATTGGATTTGGTGCTAGGTCTTTCCCTTTAGGTTTTACCCCAACAATGTTTTCATTAGTTTCGCTCACTCTCGAAATCAAGCATTTTACAGCAGGTTGGAGCAGCCTGTATCTCAGCACAGGAATAAGGTAGGGAAGAATTCTAAGGATCATTTTGACTGCCTCCAGAAGTTAGATCAGATGGCAAATGGGATTTGGTGCTAGGTCTTTCCCTTTAGGTTTTACCCCAACAATGTTTTCATTAGTTTCGCTCACTCTCGAAATCAAGCATTTTACAGCAGGTTGGAGCAGCCTGTATCTCAGCACAGGAATAAGGTAGGGAAGAATTCTAAGGATCATTTTGACTGCCTCCAGAAGTTAGATCAGATGGCAAATTGGATTTGGTGCTAGGTCTTTCCCTTTAGGTTTTACCCCAACAATGTTTTCATTAGTTTCGCTCACTCTCGAAATCAAGCATTTTACAGCAGGTTGGAGCAGCCTGTATCTCAGCACAGGAATAAGGTAGGGAAGAATTCTAAGGATCATTTTGACTGCCTCCAGAAGTTAGATCAGATGGCAAATTGGATTTGGTGCTAGGTCTTTCCCTTTAGGTTTTACCCCAACAATGTTTTCATTAGTTTCGCTCACTCTCGAAATCAAGCATTTTACAGCAGGTTGGAGCAGCCTGTATCTCAGCACAGGAATAAGGTAGGGAAGAATTCTAAGGATCATTTTGACTGCCTCCAGAAGTTAGATCAGATGGCAAATTGGATTTGGTGCTAGGTCTTTCCCTTTAGGTTTTACCCCAACAATGTTTTCATTAGTTTCGCTCACTCTCGAAATCAAGCATTTTACAGCAGGTTGGAGCAGCCTGTATCTCAGCACAGGAATAAGGTAGGGAAGAATTCTAAGGCTCATTTTGACTGCCTCCAGAAGTTAGATCAGATGGCAAATTGGATTTGGTGCTAGGTCTTTCCCTTTAGGTTTTACCCAACAATGTTTTCATTAGTTTCGCTCACTCTCGAAATCAAGCATTTTACAGCAGGTTGGAGCAGCCTGTATCTCAGCACAGGAATAAGGTAGGGAAGAATTCTAAGGCTCATTTTGACTGCCTCCAGAAGTTAGATCAGATGGCAAATTGGATTTGGTGCTAGGTCTTTCCCTTTAGGTTTTACCCCAACAATGTTTTCATTAGTTTCGCTCACTCTCGAAATCAAGCATTTTACAGCAGGTTGGAGCAGCCTGTATCTCAGCACAGGAATAAGGTAGGGAAGAATTCTAAGGCTCATTTTGACTGCCTCCAGAAGTTAGATCAGATGGCAAATTGGATTTGGTGCTAGGTCTTTCCCTTTAGGTTTTACCCCAACAATGTTTTCATTAGTTTCGCTCACTCTCGAAATCAAGCATTTTACAGCAGGTTGGAGCAGCCTGTATCTCAGCACAGGAATAAGGTAGGGAAGAATTCTAAGGCTCATTTTGACTGCCTCCAGAAGTTAGATCAGATGGCAAATTGGATTTGGTGCTAGGTCTTTCCCTTTAGGTTTTACCCCAACAATGTTTTCATTAGTTTCGCTCACTCTCGAAATCAAGCATTTTACAGCAGGTTGGAGCAGCCTGTATCTCAGCACAGGAATAAGGTAGGGAAGAATTCTAAGGATCATTTTGACTGCCTCCAGAAGTTAGATCAGATGGCAAATTGGATTTGGTGCTAGGTCTTTCCCTTTAGGTTTTACCCCAACAATGTTTTCATTAGTTTCGCTCACTCTCGAAATCAAGCATTTTACAGCAGGTTGGAGCAGCCTGTATCTCAGCACAGGAATAAGGTAGGGAAGAATTCTAAGGCTCATTTTGACTGCCTCCAGAAGTTAGATCAGATGGCAAATTGGATTTGGTGCTAGGTCTTTCCCTTTAGGTTTTACCCCAACAATGTTTTCATTAGTTTCGCTCACTCTCGAAATCAAGCATTTTACAGCAGGTTGGAGCAGCCTGTATCTCAGCACAGGAATAAGGTAGGGAAGAATTCGAAGG
>NW_027145126.1:0-27529 GCF_026170545.1 Melanerpes formicivorus
ATTCCTGTGCTGAGATACAGGCTGCTCCAACCTGCTGTAAAATGCTTGATTTCGAGAGTGAGCGAAACTAATGAAAACATTGTTGGGGTAAAACCTAAAGGGAAAGACCTAGCACCAAATCCAATTTGCCATCTGATCTAACTTCTGGAGGCAGTCAAAATGATCCTTAGAATTCTTCCCTACCTTATTCCTGTGCTGAGATACAGGCTGCTCCAACCTGCTGTAAAATGCTTGATTTCGAGAGTGAGCGAAACTAATGAAAACATTGTTGGGGTAAAACCTAAAGGGAAAGACCTAGCACCAAATCCAATTTGCCATCTGATCTAACTTCTGGAGGCAGTCAAAATGAGCCTTAGAATTCTTCCCTACCTTATTCCTGTGCTGAGATACAGGCTGCTCCAACCTGCTGTAAAATGCTTGATTTCGAGAGTGAGCGAAACTAATGAAAACATTGTTGGGGTAAAACCTAAAGGGAAAGACCTAGCACCAAATCCAATTTGCCATCTGATCTAACTTCTGGAGGCAGTCAAAATGAGCCTTAGAATTCTTCCCTACCTTATTCCTGTGCTGAGATACAGGCTGCTCCAACCTGCTGTAAAATGCTTGATTTCGAGAGTGAGCGAAACTAATGAAAACATTGTTGGGGTAAAACCTAAAGGGAAAGACCTAGCACCAAATCCAATTTGCCATCTGATCTAACTTCTGGAGGCAGTCAAAATGAGCCTTAGAATTCTTCCCTACCTTATTCCTGTGCTGAGATACAGGCTGCTCCAACCTGCTGTAAAATGCTTGATTTCGAGAGTGAGCGAAACTAATGAAAACATTGTTGGGGTAAAACCTAAAGGGAAAGACCTAGCACCAAATCCAATTTGCCATCTGATCTAACTTCTGGAGGCAGTCAAAATGATCCTTAGAATTCTTCCCTACCTTATTCCTGTGCTGAGATACAGGCTGCTCCAACCTGCTGTAAAATGCTTGATTTCGAGAGTGAGCGAAACTAATGAAAACATTGTTGGGGTAAAACCTAAAGGGAAAGACCTAGCACCAAATCCAATTTGCCATCTGATCTAACTTCTGGAGGCAGTCAAAATGAGCATTTGAATTCTTCCCTACCTTATTCCTGTGCTGAGATACAGGCTGCTCCAACCTGCTGTAAAATGCTTGATTTCGAGAGTGAGCGAAACTAATGAAAACATTGTTGGGGTAAAACCTAAAGGGAAAGACCTAGCACCAAATCCAATTTGCCATCTGATCTAACTTCTGGAGGCAGTCAAAATGAGCCTTAGAATTCTTCCCTACCTTATTCCTGTGCTGAGATACAGGCTGCTCCAACCTGCTGTAAAATGCTTGATTTCGAGAGTGAGCGAAACTAATGAAAACATTGTTGGGGTAAAACCTAAAGGGAAAGACCTAGCACCAAATCCAATTTGCCATCTGATCTAACTTCTGGAGGCAGTCAAAATGAGCCTTAGAATTCTTCCCTACCTTATTCCTGTGCTGAGATACAGGCTGCTCCAACCTGCTGTAAAATGCTTGATTTCGAGAGTGAGCGAAACTAATGAAAACATTGTTGGGGTAAAACCTAAAGGGAAAGACCTAGCACCAAATCCAATTTGCCCATCTGATCTAACTTCTGGAGGCAGTCAAAATGAGCCTTAGAATTCTTCCCTACCTTATTCCTGTGCTGAGATACAGGCTGCTCCAACCTGCTGTAAAATGCTTGATTTCGAGAGTGAGCGAAACTAATGAAAACATTGTTGGGGTAAAACCTAAAGGGAAAGACCTAGCACCAAATCCAATTTGCCATCTGATCTAACTTCTGGAGGCAGTCAAAATGAGCCTTAGAATTCTTCCCTACCTTATTCCTGTGCTGAGATACAGGCTGCTCCAACCTGCTGTAAAATGCTTGATTTCGAGAGTGAGCGAAACTAATGAAAACATTGTTGGGGTAAAACCTAAAGGGAAAGACCTAGCACCAAATCCAATTTGCCATCTGATCTAACTTCTGGAGGCAGTCAAAATGAGCATTTGAATTCTTCCCTACCTTATTCCTGTGCTGAGATACAGGCTGCTCCAACCTGCTGTAAAATGCTTGATTTCGAGAGTGAGCGAAACTAATGAAAACATTGTTGGGGTAAAACCTAAAGGGAAAGACCTAGCACCAAATCCAATTTGCCATCTGATCTAACTTCTGGAGGCAGTCAAAATGAGCCTTAGAATTCTTCCCTACCTTATTCCTGTGCTGAGATACAGGCTGCTCCAACCTGCTGTAAAATGCTTGATTTCGAGAGTGAGCGAAACTAATGAAAACATTGTTGGGGTAAAACCTAAAGGGAAAGACCTAGCACCAAATCCAATTTGCCATCTGATCTAACTTCTGGAGGCAGTCAAAATGATCCTTAGAATTCTTCCCTACCTTATTCCTGTGCTGAGATACAGGCTGCTCCAACCTGCTGTAAAATGCTTGATTTCGAGAGTGAGCGAAACTAATGAAAACATTGTTGGGGTAAAACCTAAAGGGAAAGACCTAGCACCAAATCCAATTTGCCATCTGATCTAACTTCTGGAGGCAGTCAAAATGATCCTTAGAATTCTTCCCTACCTTATTCCTGTGCTGAGATACAGGCTGCTCCAACCTGCTGTAAAATGCTTGATTTCGAGAGTGAGCGAAACTAATGAAAACATTGTTGGGGTAAAACCTAAAGGGAAAGACCTAGCACCAAATCCAATTTGCCATCTGATCTAACTTCTGGAGGCAGTCAAAATGAGCCTTAGAATTCTTCCCTACCTTATTCCTGTGCTGAGATACAGGCTGCTCCAACCTGCTGTAAAATGCTTGATTTCGAGAGTGAGCGAAACTAATGAAAACATTGTTGGGGTAAAACCTAAAGGGAAAGACCTAGCACCAAATCCAATTTGCCATCTGATCTAACTTCTGGAGGCAGTCAAAATGAGCCTTAGAATTCTTCCCTACCTTATTCCTGTGCTGAGATACAGGCTGCTCCAACCTGCTGTAAAATGCTTGATTTCGAGAGTGAGCGAAACTAATGAAAACATTGTTGGGGTAAAACCTAAAGGGAAAGACCTAGCACCAAATCCAATTTGCCATCTGATCTAACTTCTGGAGGCAGTCAAAATGATCCTTAGAATTCTTCCCTACCTTATTCCTGTGCTGAGATACAGGCTGCTCCAACCTGCTGTAAAATGCTTGATTTCGAGAGTGAGCGAAACTAATGAAAACATTGTTGGGGTAAAACCTAAAGGGAAAGACCTAGCACCAAATCCAATTTGCCATCTGATCTAACTTCTGGAGGCAGTCAAAATGAGCATTTGAATTCTTCCCTACCTTATTCCTGTGCTGAGATACAGGCTGCTCCAACCTGCTGTAAAATGCTTGATTTCGAGAGTGAGCGAAACTAATGAAAACATTGTTGGGGTAAAACCTAAAGGGAAAGACCTAGCACCAAATCCAATTTGCCATCTGATCTAACTTCTGGAGGCAGTCAAAATGATCCTTAGAATTCTTCCCTACCTTATTCCTGTGCTGAGATACAGGCTGCTCCAACCTGCTGTAAAATGCTTGATTTCGAGAGTGAGCGAAACTAATGAAAACATTGTTGGGGTAAAACCTAAAGGGAAAGACCTAGCACCAAATCCAATTTGCCATCTGATCTGACTTCTGGAGGCAGTCAAAATGAGCCTTAGAATTCTTCCCTACCTTATTCCTGTGCTGAGATACAGGCTGCTCCAACCTGCTGTAAAATGCTTGATTTCGAGAGTGAGCGAAACTAATGAAAACATTGTTGGGGTAAAACCTAAAGGGAAAGACCTAGCACCAAATCCAATTTGCCATCTGATCTAACTTCTGGAGGCAGTCAAAATGAGCCTTTGAATTCTTCCCTACCTTATTCCTGTGCTGAGATACAGGCTGCTCCAACCTGCTGTAAAATGCTTGATTTCGAGAGTGAGCGAAACTAATGAAAACATTGTTGGGGTAAAACCTAAAGGGAAAGACCTAGCACCAAATCCAATTTGCCATCTGATCTAACTTCTGGAGGCAGTCAAAATGAGCCTTAGAATTCTTCCCTACCTTATTCCTGTGCTGAGATACAGGCTGCTCCAACCTGCTGTAAAATGCTTGATTTCGAGAGTGAGCGAAACTAATGAAAACATTGTTGGGGTAAAACCTAAAGGGAAAGACCTAGCACCAAATCCAATTTGCCATCTGATCTAACTTCTGGAGGCAGTCAAAATGAGCCTTAGAATTCTTCCCTACCTTATTCCTGTGCTGAGATACAGGCTGCTCCAACCTGCTGTAAAATGCTTGATTTCGAGAGTGAGCGAAACTAATGAAAACATTGTTGGGGTAAAACCTAAAGGGAAAGACCTAGCACCAAATCCAATTTGCCATCTGATCTAACTTCTGGAGGCAGTCAAAATGATCCTTAGAATTCTTCCCTACCTTATTCCTGTGCTGAGATACAGGCTGCTCCAACCTGCTGTAAAATGCTTGATTTCGAGAGTGAGCGAAACTAATGAAAACATTGTTGGGGTAAAACCTAAAGGGAAAGACCTAGCACCAAATCCAATTTGCCATCTGATCTAACTTCTGGAGGCAGTCAAAATGAGCATTTGAATTCTTCCCTACCTTATTCCTGTGCTGAGATACAGGCTGCTCCAACCTGCTGTAAAATGCTTGATTTCGAGAGTGAGCGAAACTAATGAAAACATTGTTGGGGTAAAACCTAAAGGGAAAGACCTAGCACCAAATCCAATTTGCCATCTGAGCTAACTTCTGGAGGCAGTCAAAATGATCCTTAGAATTCTTCCCTACCTTATTCCTGTGCTGAGATACAGGCTGCTCCAACCTGCTGTAAAATGCTTGATTTCGAGAGTGAGCGAAACTAATGAAAACATTGTTGGGGTAAAACCTAAAGGGAAAGACCTAGCACCAAATCCAATTTCCCATCTGATCTGACTTCTGGAGGCAGTCAAAATGAGCCTTAGAATTCTTCCCTACCTTATTCCTGTGCTGAGATACAGGCTGCTCCAACCTGCTGTAAAATGCTTGATTTCGAGAGTGAGCGAAACTAATGAAAACATTGTTGGGGTAAAACCTAAAGGGAAAGACCTAGCACCAAATCCAATTTGCCATCTGATCTAACTTCTGGAAGCAGTCAAAATGATCCTTAGAATTCTTCCCTACCTTATTCCTGTGCTGAGATACAGGCTGCTCCAACCTGCTGTAAAATGCTTGATTTCGAGAGTGAGCGAAACTAATGAAAACATTGTTGGGGTAAAACCTAAAGGGAAAGACCTAGCACCAAATCCAATTTGCCATCTGATCTAACTTCTGGAGGCAGTCAAAATGAGCATTTGAATTCTTCCCTACCTTATTCCTGTGCTGAGATACAGGCTGCTCCAACCTGCTGTAAAATGCTTGATTTCGAGAGTGAGCGAAACTAATGAAAACATTGTTGGGGTAAAACCTAAAGGGAAAGACCTAGCACCAAATCCAATTTGCCATCTGATCTAACTTCTGGAGGCAGTCAAAATGAGCCTTAGAATTCTTCCCTACCTTATTCCTGTGCTGAGATACAGGCTGCTCCAACCTGCTGTAAAATGCTTGATTTCGAGAGTGAGCGAAACTAATGAAAACATTGTTGGGGTAAAACCTAAAGGGAAAGACCTAGCACCAAATCCAATTTGCCATCTGATCTAACTTCTGGAGGCAGTCAAAATGAGCCTTAGAATTCTTCCCTACCTTATTCCTGTGCTGAGATACAGGCTGCTCCAACCTGCTGTAAAATGCTTGATTTCGAGAGTGAGCAAAACTAATGAAAACATTGTTGGGGTAAAACCTAAAGGGAAAGACCTAGCACCAAATCCAATTTGCCATCTGATCTAACTTCTGGAGGCAGTCAAAATGAGCCTTAGAATTCTTCCCTACCTTATTCCTGTGCTGAGATACAGGCTGCTCCAACCTGCTGTAAAATGCTTGATTTCGAGAGTGAGCGAAACTAATGAAAACATTGTTGGGGTAAAACCTAAAGGGAAAGACCTAGCACCAAATCCAATTTGCCATCTGATCTAACTTCTGGAGGCAGTCAAAATGAGCCTTAGAATTCTTCCCTACCTTATTCCTGTGCTGAGATACAGGCTGCTCCAACCTGCTGTAAAATGCTTGATTTCGAGAGTGAGCGAAACTAATGAAAACATTGTTGGGGTAAAACCTAAAGGGAAAGACCTAGCACCAAATCCAATTTGCCATCTGATCTAACTTCTGGAGGCAGTCAAAATGAGCCTTAGAATTCTTCCCTACCTTATTCCTGTGCTGAGATACAGGCTGCTCCAACCTGCTGTAAAATGCTTGATTTCGAGAGTGAGCGAAACTAATGAAAACATTGTTGGGGTAAAACCTAAAGGGAAAGACCTAGCACCAAATCCAATTTGCCATCTGATCTAACTTCTGGAGGCAGTCAAAATGAGCCTTAGAATTCTTCCCTACCTTATTCCTGTGCTGAGATACAGGCTGCTCCAACCTGCTGTAAAATGCTTGATTTCGAGAGTGAGCGAAACTAATGAAAACATTGTTGGGGTAAAACCTAAAGGGAAAGACCTAGCACCAAATCCAATTTGCCATCTGATCTAACTTCTGGAGGCAGTCAAAATGAGCCTTAGAATTCTTCCCTACCTTATTCCTGTGCTGAGATACAGGCTGCTCCAACCTGCTGTAAAATGCTTGATTTCGAGAGTGAGCGAAACTAATGAAAACATTGTTGGGGTAAAACCTAAAGGGAAAGACCTAGCACCAAATCCAATTTGCCATCTGATCTAACTTCTGGAGGCAGTCAAAATGAGCCTTAGAATTCTTCCCTACCTTATTCCTGTGCTGAGATACAGGCTGCTCCAACCTGCTGTAAAATGCTTGATTTCGAGAGTGAGCGAAACTAATGAAAACATTGTTGGGGTAAAACCTAAAGGGAAAGACCTAGCACCAAATCCAATTTGCCATCTGATCTAACTTCTGGAGGCAGTCAAAATGAGCCTTAGAATTCTTCCCTACCTTATTCCTGTGCTGAGATACAGGCTGCTCCAACCTGCTGTAAAATGCTTGATTTCGAGAGTGAGCGAAACTAATGAAAACATTGTTGGGGTAAAACCTAAAGGGAAAGACCTAGCACCAAATCCAATTTGCCATCTGATCTAACTTCTGGAGGCAGTCAAAATGAGCCTTAGAATTCTTCCCTACCTTATTCCTGTGCTGAGATACAGGCTGCTCCAACCTGCTGTAAAATGCTTGATTTCGAGAGTGAGCGAAACTAATGAAAACATTGTTGGGGTAAAACCTAAAGGGAAAGACCTAGCACCAAATCCAATTTGCCATCTGATCTAACTTCTGGAGGCAGTCAAAATGAGCCTTAGAATTCTTCCCTACCTTATTCCTGTGCTGAGATACAGGCTGCTCCAACCTGCTGTAAAATGCTTGATTTCGAGAGTGAGCGAAACTAATGAAAACATTGTTGGGGTAAAACCTAAAGGGAAAGACCTAGCACCAAATCCAATTTGCCATCTGATCTAACTTCTGGAGGCAGTCAAAATGATCCTTAGAATTCTTCCCTACCTTATTCCTGTGCTGAGATACAGGCTGCTCCAACCTGCTGTAAAATGCTTGATTTCGAGAGTGAGCGAAACTAATGAAAACATTGTTGGGGTAAAACCTAAAGGGAAAGACCTAGCACCAAATCCAATTTGCCATCTGATCTAACTTCTGGAGGCAGTCAAAATGAGCATTTGAATTCTTCCCTACCTTATTCCTGTGCTGAGATACAGGCTGCTCCAACCTGCTGTAAAATGCTTGATTTCGAGAGTGAGCGAAACTAATGAAAACATTGTTGGGGTAAAACCTAAAGGGAAAGACCTAGCACCAAATCCAATTTGCCATCTGATCTAACTTCTGGAGGCAGTCAAAATGAGCCTTAGAATTCTTCCCTACCTTATTCCTGTGCTGAGATACAGGCTGCTCCAACCTGCTGTAAAATGCTTGATTTCGAGAGTGAGCGAAACTAATGAAAACATTGTTGGGGTAAAACCTAAAGGGAAAGACCTAGCACCAAATCCAATTTGCCATCTGATCTAACTTCTGGAGGCAGTCAAAATGAGCCTTAGAATTCTTCCCTACCTTATTCCTGTGCTGAGATACAGGCTGCTCCAACCTGCTGTAAAATGCTTGATTTCGAGAGTGAGCGAAACTAATGAAAACATTGTTGGGGTAAAACCTAAAGGGAAAGACCTAGCACCAAATCCAATTTGCCATCTGATCTAACTTCTGGAGGCAGTCAAAATGAGCCTTAGAATTCTTCCCTACCTTATTCCTGTGCTGAGATACAGGCTGCTCCAACCTGCTGTAAAATGCTTGATTTCGAGAGTGAGCGAAACTAATGAAAACATTGTTGGGGTAAAACCTAAAGGGAAAGACCTAGCACCAAATCCAATTTGCCATCTGATCTAACTTCTGGAGGCAGTCAAAATGATCCTTAGAATTCTTCCCTACCTTATTCCTGTGCTGAGATACAGGCTGTTCCAACCTGCTGTAAAATGCTTGATTTCGAGAGTGAGCGAAACTAATGAAAACATTGTTGGGGTAAAACCTAAAGGGAAAGACCTAGCACCAAATCCAATTTGCCATCTGATCTAACTTCTGGAGGCAGTCAAAATGAGCATTTGAATTCTTCCCTACCTTATTCCTGTGCTGAGATACAGGCTGCTCCAACCTGCTGTAAAATGCTTGATTTCGAGAGTGAGCGAAACTAATGAAAACATTGTTGGGGTAAAACCTAAAGGGAAAGACCTAGCACCAAATCCAATTTGCCATCTGATCTAACTTCTGGAGGCAGTCAAAATGAGCCTTAGAATTCTTCCCTACCTTATTCCTGTGCTGAGATACAGGCTGCTCCAACCTGCTGTAAAATGCTTGATTTCGAGAGTGAGCGAAACTAATGAAAACATTGTTGGGGTAAAACCTAAAGGGAAAGACCTAGCACCAAATCCAATTTGCCATCTGATCTAACTTCTGGAGGCAGTCAAAATGATCCTTAGAATTCTTCCCTACCTTATTCCTGTGCTGAGATACAGGCTGCTCCAACCTGCTGTAAAATGCTTGATTTCGAGAGTGAGCGAAACTAATGAAAACATTGTTGGGGTAAAACCTAAAGGGAAAGACCTAGCACCAAATCCAATTTGCCATCTGATCTAACTTCTGGAGGCAGTCAAAATGATCCTTAGAATTCTTCCCTACCTTATTCCTGTGCTGAGATACAGGCTGCTCCAACCTGCTGTAAAATGCTTGATTTCGAGAGTGAGCGAAACTAATGAAAACATTGTTGGGGTAAAACCTAAAGGGAAAGACCTAGCACCAAATCCAATTTGCCATCTGATCTAACTTCTGGAGGCAGTCAAAATGATCCTTAGAATTCTTCCCTACCTTATTCCTGTGCTGAGATACAGGCTGCTCCAACCTGCTGTAAAATGCTTGATTTCGAGAGTGAGCGAAACTAATGAAAACATTGTTGGGGTAAAACCTAAAGGGAAAGACCTAGCACCAAATCCAATTTGCCATCTGATCTAACTTCTGGAGGCAGTCAAAATGAGCCTTAGAATTCTTCCCTACCTTATTCCTGTGCTGAGATACAGGCTGCTCCAACCTGCTGTAAAATGCTTGATTTCGAGAGTGAGCGAAACTAATGAAAACATTGTTGGGGTAAAACCTAAAGGGAAAGACCTAGCACCAAATCCAATTTGCCATCTGATCTAACTTCTGGAGGCAGTCAAAATGAGCCTTAGAATTCTTCCCTACCTTATTCCTGTGCTGAGATACAGGCTGCTCCAACCTGCTGTAAAATGCTTGATTTCGAGAGTGAGCGAAACTAATGAAAACATTGTTGGGGTAAAACCTAAAGGGAAAGACCTAGCACCAAATCCAATTTGCCATCTGATCTAACTTCTGGAGGCAGTCAAAATGAGCCTTAGAATTCTTCCCTACCTTATTCCTGTGCTGAGATACAGGCTGCTCCAACCTGCTGTAAAATGCTTGATTTCGAGAGTGAGCGAAACTAATGAAAACATTGTTGGGGTAAAACCTAAAGGGAAAGACCTAGCACCAAATCCAATTTGCCATCTGATCTAACTTCTGGAGGCAGTCAAAATGATCCTTAGAATTCTTCCCTACCTTATTCCTGTGCTGAGATACAGGCTGCTCCAACCTGCTGTAAAATGCTTGATTTCGAGAGTGAGCGAAACTAATGAAAACATTGTTGGGGTAAAACCTAAAGGGAAAGACCTAGCACCAAATCCAATTTCCCATCTGATCTGACTTCTGGAGGCAGTCAAAATGAGCCTTAGAATTCTTCCCTACCTTATTCCTGTGCTGAGATACAGGCTGCTCCAACCTGCTGTAAAATGCTTGATTTCGAGAGTGAGCGAAACTAATGAAAACATTGTTGGGGTAAAACCTAAAGGGAAAGACCTAGCACCAAATCCAATTTGCCATCTGATCTAACTTCTGGAGGCAGTCAAAATGAGCCTTAGAATTCTTCCCTACCTTATTCCTGTGCTGAGATACAGGCTGCTCCAACCTGCTGTAAAATGCTTGATTTCGAGAGTGAGCGAAACTAATGAAAACATTGTTGGGGTAAAACCTAAAGGGAAAGACCTAGCACCAAATCCAATTTGCCATCTGATCTAACTTCTGGAGGCAGTCAAAATGATCCTTAGAATTCTTCCCTACCTTATTCCTGTGCTGAGATACAGGCTGCTCCAACCTGCTGTAAAATGCTTGATTTCGAGAGTGAGCGAAACTAATGAAAACATTGTTGGGGTAAAACCTAAAGGGAAAGACCTAGCACCAAATCCAATTTGCCATCTGATCTAACTTCTGGAGGCAGTCAAAATGAGCATTTGAATTCTTCCCTACCTTATTCCTGTGCTGAGATACAGGCTGCTCCAACCTGCTGTAAAATGCTTGATTTCGAGAGTGAGCGAAACTAATGAAAACATTGTTGGGGTAAAACCTAAAGGGAAAGACCTAGCACCAAATCCAATTTGCCATCTGATCTAACTTCTGGAGGCAGTCAAAATGAGCCTTAGAATTCTTCCCTACCTTATTCCTGTGCTGAGATACAGGCTGCTCCAACCTGCTGTAAAATGCTTGATTTCGAGAGTGAGCGAAACTAATGAAAACATTGTTGGGGTAAAACCTAAAGGGAAAGACCTAGCACCAAATCCAATTTGCCATCTGATCTAACTTCTGGAGGCAGTCAAAATGAGCCTTAGAATTCTTCCCTACCTTATTCCTGTGCTGAGATACAGGCTGCTCCAACCTGCTGTAAAATGCTTGATTTCGAGAGTGAGCGAAACTAATGAAAACATTGTTGGGGTAAAACCTAAAGGGAAAGACCTAGCACCAAATCCAATTTGCCATCTGATCTAACTTCTGGAGGCAGTCAAAATGATCCTTAGAATTCTTCCCTACCTTATTCCTGTGCTGAGATACAGGCTGCTCCAACCTGCTGTAAAATGCTTGATTTCGAGAGTGAGCGAAACTAATGAAAACATTGTTGGGGTAAAACCTAAAGGGAAAGACCTAGCACCAAATCCAATTTGCCATCTGATCTAACTTCTGGAGGCAGTCAAAATGAGCCTTAGAATTCTTCCCTACCTTATTCCTGTGCTGAGATACAGGCTGCTCCAACCTGCTGTAAAATGCTTGATTTCGAGAGTGAGCGAAACTAATGAAAACATTGTTGGGGTAAAACCTAAAGGGAAAGACCTAGCACCAAATCCAATTTGCCATCTGATCTAACTTCTGGAGGCAGTCAAAATGAGCCTTAGAATTCTTCCCTACCTTATTCCTGTGCTGAGATACAGGCTGCTCCAACCTGCTGTAAAATGCTTGATTTCGAGAGTGAGCGAAACTAATGAAAACATTGTTGGGGTAAAACCTAAAGGGAAAGACCTAGCACCAAATCCAATTTGCCATCTGATCTAACTTCTGGAGGCAGTCAAAATGATCCTTAGAATTCTTCCCTACCTTATTCCTGTGCTGAGATACAGGCTGCTCCAACCTGCTGTAAAATGCTTGATTTCCAGAGTGAGCGAAACTAATGAAAACATTGTTGGGGTAAAACCTAAAGGGAAAGACCTAGCACCAAATCCAATTTGCCATCTGATCTAACTTCTGGAGGCAGTCAAAATGATCCTTAGAATTCTTCCCTACCTTATTCCTGTGCTGAGATACAGGCTGCTCCAACCTGCTGTAAAATGCTTGATTTCGAGAGTGAGCGAAACTAATGAAAACATTGTTGGGGTAAAACCTAAAGGGAAAGACCTAGCACCAAATCCAATTTGCCATCTGATCTAACTTCTGGAGGCAGTCAAAATGAGCCTTAGAATTCTTCCCTACCTTATTCCTGTGCTGAGATACAGGCTGCTCCAACCTGCTGTAAAATGCTTGATTTCGAGAGTGAGCGAAACTAATGAAAACATTGTTGGGGTAAAACCTAAAGGGAAAGACCTAGCACCAAATCCAATTTGCCATCTGATCTAACTTCTGGAGGCAGTCAAAATGATCCTTAGAATTCTTCCCTACCTTATTCCTGTGCTGAGATACAGGCTGCTCCAACCTGCTGTAAAATGCTTGATTTCGAGAGTGAGCGAAACTAATGAAAACATTGTTGGGGTAAAACCTAAAGGGAAAGACCTAGCACCAAATCCAATTTCCCATCTGATCTGACTTCTGGAGGCAGTCAAAATGAGCCTTAGAATTCTTCCCTACCTTATTCCTGTGCTGAGATACAGGCTGCTCCAACCTGCTGTAAAATGCTTGATTTCGAGAGTGAGCGAAACTAATGAAAACATTGTTGGGGTAAAACCTAAAGGGAAAGACCTAGCACCAAATCCAATTTGCCATCTGATCTAACTTCTGGAGGCAGTCAAAATGATCCTTAGAATTCTTCCCTACCTTATTCCTGTGCTGAGATACAGGCTGCTCCAACCTGCTGTAAAATGCTTGATTTCGAGAGTGAGCGAAACTAATGAAAACATTGTTGGGGTAAAACCTAAAGGGAAAGACCTAGCACCAAATCCAATTTGCCATCTGATCTAACTTCTGGAGGCAGTCAAAATGAGCCTTAGAATTCTTCCCTACCTTATTCCTGTGCTGAGATACAGGCTGCTCCAACCTGCTGTAAAATGCTTGATTTCGAGAGTGAGCGAAACTAATGAAAACATTGTTGGGGTAAAACCTAAAGGGAAAGACCTAGCACCAAATCCAATTTGCCATCTGATCTAACTTCTGGAGGCAGTCAAAATGAGCCTTAGAATTCTTCCCTACCTTATTCCTGTGCTGAGATACAGGCTGCTCCAACCTGCTGTAAAATGCTTGATTTCGAGAGTGAGCGAAACTAATGAAAACATTGTTGGGGTAAAACCTAAAGGGAAAGACCTAGCACCAAATCCAATTTGCCATCTGATCTAACTTCTGGAGGCAGTCAAAATGAGCCTTAGAATTCTTCCCTACCTTATTCCTGTGCTGAGATACAGGCTGCTCCAACCTGCTGTAAAATGCTTGATTTCGAGAGTGAGCGAAACTAATGAAAACATTGTTGGGGTAAAACCTAAAGGGAAAGACCTAGCACCAAATCCAATTTGCCATCTGATCTAACTTCTGGAGGCAGTCAAAATGAGCCTTAGAATTCTTCCCTACCTTATTCCTGTGCTGAGATACAGGCTGCTCCAACCTGCTGTAAAATGCTTGATTTCGAGAGTGAGCGAAACTAATGAAAACATTGTTGGGGTAAAACCTAAAGGGAAAGACCTAGCACCAAATCCAATTTGCCATCTGATCTAACTTCTGGAGGCAGTCAAAATGAGCCTTAGAATTCTTCCCTACCTTATTCCTGTGCTGAGATACAGGCTGCTCCAACCTGCTGTAAAATGCTTGATTTCGAGAGTGAGCGAAACTAATGAAAACATTGTTGGGGTAAAACCTAAAGGGAAAGACCTAGCACCAAATCCAATTTGCCATCTGATCTAACTTCTGGAGGCAGTCAAAATGAGCCTTAGAATTCTTCCCTACCTTATTCCTGTGCTGAGATACAGGCTGCTCCAACCTGCTGTAAAATGCTTGATTTCGAGAGTGAGCGAAACTAATGAAAACATTGTTGGGGTAAAACCTAAAGGGAAAGACCTAGCACCAAATCCAATTTGCCATCTGATCTAACTTCTGGAGGCAGTCAAAATGATCCTTAGAATTCTTCCCTACCTTATTCCTGTGCTGAGATACAGGCTGCTCCAACCTGCTGTAAAATGCTTGATTTCGAGAGTGAGCGAAACTAATGAAAACATTGTTGGGGTAAAACCTAAAGGGAAAGACCTAGCACCAAATCCAATTTGCCATCTGATCTAACTTCTGGAGGCAGTCAAAATGAGCCTTAGAATTCTTCCCTACCTTATTCCTGTGCTGAGATACAGGCTGCTCCAACCTGCTGTAAAATGCTTGATTTCGAGAGTGAGCGAAACTAATGAAAACATTGTTGGGGTAAAACCTAAAGGGAAAGACCTAGCACCAAATCCAATTTGCCATCTGATCTAACTTCTGGAGGCAGTCAAAATGAGCCTTAGAATTCTTCCCTACCTTATTCCTGTGCTGAGATACAGGCTGCTCCAACCTGCTGTAAAATGCTTGATTTCGAGAGTGAGCGAAACTAATGAAAACATTGTTGGGGTAAAACCTAAAGGGAAAGACCTAGCACCAAATCCAATTTGCCATCTGATCTAACTTCTGGAGGCAGTCAAAATGAGCCTTAGAATTCTTCCCTACCTTATTCCTGTGCTGAGATACAGGCTGCTCCAACCTGCTGTAAAATGCTTGATTTCGAGAGTGAGCGAAACTAATGAAAACATTGTTGGGGTAAAACCTAAAGGGAAAGACCTAGCACCAAATCCAATTTGCCATCTGATCTAACTTCTGGAGGCAGTCAAAATGAGCCTTAGAATTCTTCCCTACCTTATTCCTGTGCTGAGATACAGGCTGCTCCAACCTGCTGTAAAATGCTTGATTTCCAGAGTGAGCGAAACTAATGAAAACATTGTTGGGGTAAAACCTAAAGGGAAAGACCTAGCACCAAATCCAATTTGCCATCTGATCTAACTTCTGGAGGCAGTCAAAATGATCCTTAGAATTCTTCCCTACCTTATTCCTGTGCTGAGATACAGGCTGCTCCAACCTGCTGTAAAATGCTTGATTTCGAGAGTGAGCGAAACTAATGAAAACATTGTTGGGGTAAAACCTAAAGGGAAAGACCTAGCACCAAATCCAATTTGCCATCTGATCTAACTTCTGGAGGCAGTCAAAATGAGCCTTAGAATTCTTCCCTACCTTATTCCTGTGCTGAGATACAGGCTGCTCCAACCTGCTGTAAAATGCTTGATTTCGAGAGTGAGCGAAACTAATGAAAACATTGTTGGGGTAAAACCTAAAGGGAAAGACCTAGCACCAAATCCAATTTGCCATCTGATCTAACTTCTGGAGGCAGTCAAAATGATCCTTAGAATTCTTCCCTACCTTATTCCTGTGCTGAGATACAGGCTGCTCCAACCTGCTGTAAAATGCTTGATTTCGAGAGTGAGCGAAACTAATGAAAACATTGTTGGGGTAAAACCTAAAGGGAAAGACCTAGCACCAAATCCAATTTCCCATCTGATCTGACTTCTGGAGGCAGTCAAAATGAGCCTTAGAATTCTTCCCTACCTTATTCCTGTGCTGAGATACAGGCTGCTCCAACCTGCTGTAAAATGCTTGATTTCGAGAGTGAGCGAAACTAATGAAAACATTGTTGGGGTAAAACCTAAAGGGAAAGACCTAGCACCAAATCCAATTTGCCATCTGATCTAACTTCTGGAGGCAGTCAAAATGAGCCTTAGAATTCTTCCCTACCTTATTCCTGTGCTGAGATACAGGCTGCTCCAACCTGCTGTAAAATGCTTGATTTCGAGAGTGAGCGAAACTAATGAAAACATTGTTGGGGTAAAACCTAAAGGGAAAGACCTAGCACCAAATCCAATTTGCCATCTGATCTAACTTCTGGAGGCAGTCAAAATGAGCATTTGAATTCTTCCCTACCTTATTCCTGTGCTGAGATACAGGCTGCTCCAACCTGCTGTAAAATGCTTGATTTCGAGAGTGAGCGAAACTAATGAAAACATTGTTGGGGTAAAACCTAAAGGGAAAGACCTAGCACCAAATCCAATTTGCCATCTGATCTAACTTCTGGAGGCAGTCAAAATGAGCCTTAGAATTCTTCCCTACCTTATTCCTGTGCTGAGATACAGGCTGCTCCAACCTGCTGTAAAATGCTTGATTTCGAGAGTGAGCGAAACTAATGAAAACATTGTTGGGGTAAAACCTAAAGGGAAAGACCTAGCACCAAATCCAATTTGCCATCTGATCTAACTTCTGGAGGCAGTCAAAATGAGCCTTAGAATTCTTCCCTACCTTATTCCTGTGCTGAGATACAGGCTGCTCCAACCTGCTGTAAAATGCTTGATTTCGAGAGTGAGCGAAACTAATGAAAACATTGTTGGGGTAAAACCTAAAGGGAAAGACCTAGCACCAAATCCAATTTGCCATCTGATCTAACTTCTGGAGGCAGTCAAAATGAGCCTTAGAATTCTTCCCTACCTTATTCCTGTGCTGAGATACAGGCTGCTCCAACCTGCTGTAAAATGCTTGATTTCGAGAGTGAGCGAAACTAATGAAAACATTGTTGGGGTAAAACCTAAAGGGAAAGACCTAGCACCAAATCCAATTTGCCATCTGATCTAACTTCTGGAGGCAGTCAAAATGAGCCTTAGAATTCTTCCCTACCTTATTCCTGTGCTGAGATACAGGCTGCTCCAACCTGCTGTAAAATGCTTGATTTCGAGAGTGAGCGAAACTAATGAAAACATTGTTGGGGTAAAACCTAAAGGGAAAGACCTAGCACCAAATCCAATTTGCCATCTGATCTAACTTCTGGAGGCAGTCAAAATGAGCCTTAGAATTCTTCCCTACCTTATTCCTGTGCTGAGATACAGGCTGCTCCAACCTGCTGTAAAATGCTTGATTTCGAGAGTGAGCGAAACTAATGAAAACATTGTTGGGGTAAAACCTAAAGGGAAAGACCTAGCACCAAATCCAATTTGCCATCTGATCTAACTTCTGGAGGCAGTCAAAATGATCCTTAGAATTCTTCCCTACCTTATTCCTGTGCTGAGATACAGGCTGCTCCAACCTGCTGTAAAATGCTTGATTTCCAGAGTGAGCGAAACTAATGAAAACATTGTTGGGGTAAAACCTAAAGGGAAAGACCTAGCACCAAATCCAATTTGCCATCTGATCTAACTTCTGGAGGCAGTCAAAATGATCCTTAGAATTCTTCCCTACCTTATTCCTGTGCTGAGATACAGGCTGCTCCAACCTGCTGTAAAATGCTTGATTTCGAGAGTGAGCGAAACTAATGAAAACATTGTTGGGGTAAAACCTAAAGGGAAAGACCTAGCACCAAATCCAATTTGCCATCTGATCTAACTTCTGGAGGCAGTCAAAATGATCCTTAGAATTCTTCCCTACCTTATTCCTGTGCTGAGATACAGGCTGCTCCAACCTGCTGTAAAATGCTTGATTTCGAGAGTGAGCGAAACTAATGAAAACATTGTTGGGGTAAAACCTAAAGGGAAAGACCTAGCACCAAATCCAATTTCCCATCTGATCTGACTTCTGGAGGCAGTCAAAATGAGCCTTAGAATTCTTCCCTACCTTATTCCTGTGCTGAGATACAGGCTGCTCCAACCTGCTGTAAAATGCTTGATTTCGAGAGTGAGCGAAACTAATGAAAACATTGTTGGGGTAAAACCTAAAGGGAAAGACCTAGCACCAAATCCAATTTGCCATCTGATCTAACTTCTGGAGGCAGTCAAAATGATCCTTAGAATTCTTCCCTACCTTATTCCTGTGCTGAGATACAGGCTGCTCCAACCTGCTGTAAAATGCTTGATTTCGAGAGTGAGCGAAACTAATGAAAACATTGTTGGGGTAAAACCTAAAGGGAAAGACCTAGCACCAAATCCAATTTGCCATCTGATCTAACTTCTGGAGGCAGTCAAAATGAGCCTTAGAATTCTTCCCTACCTTATTCCTGTGCTGAGATACAGGCTGCTCCAACCTGCTGTAAAATGCTTGATTTCGAGAGTGAGCGAAACTAATGAAAACATTGTTGGGGTAAAACCTAAAGGGAAAGACCTAGCACCAAATCCAATTTGCCATCTGATCTAACTTCTGGAGGCAGTCAAAATGAGCCTTAGAATTCTTCCCTACCTTATTCCTGTGCTGAGATACAGGCTGCTCCAACCTGCTGTAAAATGCTTGATTTCGAGAGTGAGCGAAACTAATGAAAACATTGTTGGGGTAAAACCTAAAGGGAAAGACCTAGCACCAAATCCAATTTGCCATCTGATCTAACTTCTGGAGGCAGTCAAAATGAGCCTTAGAATTCTTCCCTACCTTATTCCTGTGCTGAGATACAGGCTGCTCCAACCTGCTGTAAAATGCTTGATTTCGAGAGTGAGCGAAACTAATGAAAACATTGTTGGGGTAAAACCTAAAGGGAAAGACCTAGCACCAAATCCAATTTGCCATCTGATCTAACTTCTGGAGGCAGTCAAAATGAGCCTTAGAATTCTTCCCTACCTTATTCCTGTGCTGAGATACAGGCTGCTCCAACCTGCTGTAAAATGCTTGATTTCGAGAGTGAGCGAAACTAATGAAAACATTGTTGGGGTAAAACCTAAAGGGAAAGACCTAGCACCAAATCCAATTTGCCATCTGATCTAACTTCTGGAGGCAGTCAAAATGATCCTTAGAATTCTTCCCTACCTTATTCCTGTGCTGAGATACAGGCTGCTCCAACCTGCTGTAAAATGCTTGATTTCCAGAGTGAGCGAAACTAATGAAAACATTGTTGGGGTAAAACCTAAAGGGAAAGACCTAGCACCAAATCCAATTTGCCATCTGATCTAACTTCTGGAGGCAGTCAAAATGATCCTTAGAATTCTTCCCTACCTTATTCCTGTGCTGAGATACAGGCTGCTCCAACCTGCTGTAAAATGCTTGATTTCGAGAGTGAGCGAAACTAATGAAAACATTGTTGGGGTAAAACCTAAAGGGAAAGACCTAGCACCAAATCCAATTTGCCATCTGATCTAACTTCTGGAGGCAGTCAAAATGATCCTTAGAATTCTTCCCTACCTTATTCCTGTGCTGAGATACAGGCTGCTCCAACCTGCTGTAAAATGCTTGATTTCGAGAGTGAGCGAAACTAATGAAAACATTGTTGGGGTAAAACCTAAAGGGAAAGACCTAGCACCAAATCCAATTTGCCATCTGATCTAACTTCTGGAGGCAGTCAAAATGATCCTTAGAATTCTTCCCTACCTTATTCCTGTGCTGAGATACAGGCTGCTCCAACCTGCTGTAAAATGCTTGATTTCGAGAGTGAGCGAAACTAATGAAAACATTGTTGGGGTAAAACCTAAAGGGAAAGACCTAGCACCAAATCCAATTTGCCATCTGATCTAACTTCTGGAGGCAGTCAAAATGAGCCTTAGAATTCTTCCCTACCTTATTCCTGTGCTGAGATACAGGCTGCTCCAACCTGCTGTAAAATGCTTGATTTCGAGAGTGAGCGAAACTAATGAAAACATTGTTGGGGTAAAACCTAAAGGGAAAGACCTAGCACCAAATCCAATTTGCCATCTGATCTAACTTCTGGAGGCAGTCAAAATGAGCATTTGAATTCTTCCCTACCTTATTCCTGTGCTGAGATACAGGCTGCTCCAACCTGCTGTAAAATGCTTGATTTCGAGAGTGAGCGAAACTAATGAAAACATTGTTGGGGTAAAACCTAAAGGGAAAGACCTAGCACCAAATCCAATTTGCCATCTGATCTAACTTCTGGAGGCAGTCAAAATGATCCTTAGAATTCTTCCCTACCTTATTCCTGTGCTGAGATACAGGCTGCTCCAACCTGCTGTAAAATGCTTGATTTCGAGAGTGAGCGAAACTAATGAAAACATTGTTGGGGTAAAACCTAAAGGGAAAGACCTAGCACCAAATCCAATTTGCCATCTGATCTAACTTCTGGAGGCAGTCAAAATGATCCTTAGAATTCTTCCCTACCTTATTCCTGTGCTGAGATACAGGCTGCTCCAACCTGCTGTAAAATGCTTGATTTCGAGAGTGAGCGAAACTAATGAAAACATTGTTGGGGTAAAACCTAAAGGGAAAGACCTAGCACCAAATCCAATTTGCCATCTGATCTAACTTCTGGAGGCAGTCAAAATGATCCTTAGAATTCTTCCCTACCTTATTCCTGTGCTGAGATACAGGCTGCTCCAACCTGCTGTAAAATGCTTGATTTCGAGAGTGAGCGAAACTAATGAAAACATTGTTGGGGTAAAACCTAAAGGGAAAGACCTAGCACCAAATCCAATTTGCCATCTGATCTAACTTCTGGAGGCAGTCAAAATGAGCCTTAGAATTCTTCCCTACCTTATTCCTGTGCTGAGATACAGGCTGCTCCAACCTGCTGTAAAATGCTTGATTTCGAGAGTGAGCGAAACTAATGAAAACATTGTTGGGGTAAAACCTAAAGGGAAAGACCTAGCACCAAATCCAATTTGCCATCTGATCTAACTTCTGGAGGCAGTCAAAATGAGCCTTAGAATTCTTCCCTACCTTATTCCTGTGCTGAGATACAGGCTGCTCCAACCTGCTGTAAAATGCTTGATTTCGAGAGTGAGCGAAACTAATGAAAACATCGTTGGGGTAAAACCTAAAGGGAAAGACCTAGCACCAAATCCAATTTGCCATCTGATCTAACTTCTGGAGGCAGTCAAAATGAGCCTTAGAATTCTTCCCTACCTTATTCCTGTGCTGAGATACAGGCTGCTCCAACCTGCTGTAAAATGCTTGATTTCGAGAGTGAGCGAAACTAATGAAAACATTGTTGGGGTAAAACCTAAAGGGAAAGACCTAGCACCAAATCCAATTTGCCATCTGATCTAACTTCTGGAGGCAGTCAAAATGAGCCTTAGAATTCTTCCCTACCTTATTCCTGTGCTGAGATACAGGCTGCTCCAACCTGCTGTAAAATGCTTGATTTCGAGAGTGAGCGAAACTAATGAAAACATTGTTGGGGTAAAACCTAAAGGGAAAGACCTAGCACCAAATCCAATTTGCCATCTGATCTAACTTCTGGAGGCAGTCAAAATGAGCCTTAGAATTCTTCCCTACCTTATTCCTGTGCTGAGATACAGGCTGCTCCAACCTGCTGTAAAATGCTTGATTTCGAGAGTGAGCGAAACTATGAAAACATTGTTGGGGTAAAACCTAAAGGGAAAGACCTAGCACCAAATCCAATTTGCCATCTGATCTAACTTCTGGAGGCAGTCAAAATGAGCCTTAGAATTCTTCCCTACCTTATTCCTGTGCTGAGATACAGGCTGCTCCAACCTGCTGTAAAATGCTTGATTTCGAGAGTGAGCGAAACTAATGAAAACATTGTTGGGGTAAAACCTAAAGGGAAAGACCTAGCACCAAATCCAATTTGCCATCTGATCTAACTTCTGGAGGCAGTCAAAATGAGCCTTAGAATTCTTCCCTACCTTATTCCTGTGCTGAGATACAGGCTGCTCCAACCTGCTGTAAAATGCTTGATTTCGAGAGTGAGCGAAACTAATGAAAACATTGTTGGGGTAAAACCTAAAGGGAAAGACCTAGCACCAAATCCAATTTGCCATCTGATCTAACTTCTGGAGGCAGTCAAAATGAGCCTTAGAATTCTTCCCTACCTTATTCCTGTGCTGAGATACAGGCTGCTCCAACCTGCTGTAAAATGCTTGATTTCGAGAGTGAGCGAAACTAATGAAACATTGTTGGGGTAAAACCTAAAGGGAAAGACCTAGCACCAAATCCAATTTGCCATCTGATCTAACTTCTGGAGGCAGTCAAAATGATGCTTAGAATTCTTCCCTACCTTATTCCTGTGCTGAGATACAGGCTGCTCCAACCTGCTGTAAAATGCTTGATTTCGAGAGTGAGCGAAACTAATGAAAACATTGTTGGGGTAAAAACCTAAAGGGAAAGACCTAGCACCAAATCCAATTTGCCATCTGATCTAACTTCTGGAGGCAGTCAAAATGGAGCCTTTGAATTCTTCCCTACCTTATTCCTGTGCTGAGATACAGGCTGCTCCAACCTGCTGTAAAATGCTTGATTTCGAGAGTGAGCGAAACTAATGAAAACATTGTTGGGGTAAAACCTAAAGGGAAAGACCTAGCACCAAATCCAATTTGCCATCTGATCTAACTTCTGGAGGCAGTCAAAATGAGCCTTAGAATTCTCCCTACCTTATTCCTGTGCTGAGATACAGGCTGCTCCAACCTGCTGTAAAATGCTTGATTTCCAGAGTGAGGCGAAACTAATGAAAACATTGTTGGGGTAAAACCTAAAGGGAAAGACCTAGCACCAATCCAATTTGCCATCTGATCTAACTTCTGGAGGCAGTCAAAATGAGCCTTTGAATTCTTCCCTACCTTATTCCTGTGCTGAGATACAGGCTGCTCCAACCTGCTGTAAAATGCTTGATTTCGAGAAGTGAGCGAAACTAATGAAAACATTGTTGGGGTAAAACCTAAAGGGAAAGACCTAGCACCAAATCCCAATTGCCATCTGATCTAACTTCTGGAGGCAGTCAAAATGAGCCTTAGAATTCTTCCCTACCTTATTCCTGTGCTGAGATACAGGCTGCTCCAACCCTGCTGTAAAATGCTTGATTTCGAGAGTGAGCGAAACTAATGAAAACATTGTTGGGGTAAAACCTAAAGGGAAAGACCTAGCACCAAATCCAATTTGCCATCTGATCTAACTTCTGGAGGCAGTCAAAATGATCCTTAGAATTCTTCCCTACCTTATTCCTGTGCTGAGATACAGGCTGCTCCAACCTGCTGTAAAAATGCTTGATTTCGAGAGTGAGCGAAACTAATGAAACATTGCTGGGGTAAAACCTAAAGGGAAAGACCTAGCACCAAATCCAATTTGCCATCTGATCTAACTTCTGGAGGCAGTCAAAATGAGCCTTAGAATTCTTCCCTACCTTATTCCTGTGCTGAGATACAGGCTGCTCCAACCTGCTGTAAAATGCTTGATTTCGAGAGTGAGCGAAAACTAATGAAAACATTGTTGGGGTAAAACCTAAAGGGAAAGACCTAGCACCAAATCCAATTTGCCATCTGATGCTAACTTCTGGAGGCAGTCAAAATGAGCCTTAGAATTCTTACCTACCTTATTCCTGTGCTGAGATACAGGCATGCTCCAACCTGCTGTAAAATGCTTGATTTCGAGAGTGAGCGAAACTAATGAAAACATTGTTGGGGTAAAACCTAAAGGGAAAGACCTAGCACCAAATCCAATTTGCCATCTGATCTAACTTCTGGAGGCAGTCAAAATGAGCCTTAGATTCTTCCCTACCTTATTCCTGTGCTGAGATACAGGCTGCTCCAACCTGCTGTAAAATGCTTGATTTCGAGAGTGAGCGAAACTAATGAAAACATTGTTGGGGTAAAACCTAAAGGGAAAGACCTAGCACCAAATCCAATTTGCCATCTGATCTAACTTCTGGAGGCAGTCAAAATGAGCCTTAGAATTCTTCCCTACCTTATTCCTGTGCTGAGATACAGGCTGCTCCAACCTGCTGTAAAATGCTTGATTTCGAGAGTGAGCGAAACTAATGAAAACATTGTTGGGGTAAAACCTAAAGGGAAAGACCTAGCACCAAATCCAATTTGCCATCTGATCTAACTTCTGGAGGCAGTCAAAATGAGCCTTAGAATTCTTCCCTACCTTATTCCTGTGCTGAGATACAGGCTGCTCCAACCTGCTGTAAAATGCTTGATTTCGAGAGTGAGCGAAACTAATGAAAACATTGTTGGGGTAAAACCTAAAGGGAAAGACCTAGCACCAAATCCAATTTTGCCATCTGATCTAACTTCTGGAGGCAGTCAAAATGATCCTTAGAATTCTTCCCTACCTTATTCCTGTGCTGAGATACAGGCTGCTCCCAACCTGCTGTAAAATGCTTGATTTCGAGAGTGAGCGAAACTAATGAAACATTGTTGGGGTAAAACCTAAAGGGAAAGACCTAGCACCAAATCCAATTTGCCATCTGATCTAACTTCTGGAGGCAGTCAAAATGAGCCTTAGAATTCTTCCCTACCTTATTCCTGTGCTGAGATACAGGCTGCTCCAACCTGCTGTAAAATGCTTGATTTCGAGAGTGAGCGAAACTAATGAAAACATTGTTGGGGTAAAACCTAAAGGGGAAAGACCTAGCACCAAATCCAATTTGCCATCTGATCTAACTTCTGGAGGCAGTCAAAATGAGCCTTAGAATTCTTCCCTACCTTATTCCTGTGCTGAGATACAGGCTGCTCCAACCTGCTGTAAAATGCTTGATTTCGAGAGTGAGCGAAACTAATGAAAACATTGTTGGGGTAAAACCTAAAGGGAAAGACCTAGCACCAAATCCAATTTGCCATCTGATCTAACTTCTGGAGGCAGTCAAAATGAGCCTTAGAATTCTTCCCTACCTTATTCCTGTGCTGAGATACAGGCTGCTCCAACCTGCTGTAAAATGCTTGATTTCGAGATGTGAGCGAAACTAATGAAAACATTGTTGGGGTAAAACCTAAAGGGAAAGACCTAGCACCAAATCCAATTTGCCATCTGATCTAACTTCTGGAGGCAGTCAAAAATGAGCCTTAGAATTCTTCCCTACCTTATTCCTGTGCTGAGATACAGGCTGCTCCAACCTGCTGTAAAATGCTTGATTTCGAGAGTGAGCGAAACTAATGAAAACATTGTTGGGGTAAAACCTAAAGGGAAAGACCTAGCACCAAATCCAATTTGCCATCTGATCTAACTTCTGGAGGCAGTCAAAATGAGCCTTAGAATTCTTCCCTACCTTATTCCTGTGCTGAGATACAGGCTGCTCCAACCTGCTGTAAAATGCTTGATTTCGAGAGTGAGCGAAACTAATGAAAACATTGTTGGGGGTAAAACCTAAAGGGAAAGACCTAGCACCAAATCCAATTTGCCATCTGATCTAACTTCTGGAGGCAGTCAAAATGAGCCTTAGAATTCTTCCCTACCTTATTCCTGTGCTGAGATACAGGCTGCTCCAACCTGCTGTAAAATGCTTGATTTCGAGAGTGAGCGAAACTAATGAAAACATTGTTGGGGTAAAACCTAAAGGGAAAGACCCTAGCACCAAATCCAATTTGCCATCTGATCTAACTTCTGGAGGCAGTCAAAATGAGCCTTTGAATTCTTCCCTACCTTATTCCTGTGCTGAGATACAGGCTGCTCCCAACCTGCTGTAAAATGCTTGATTTCGAGAGTGAGCGAAACTAATGAAAACATTGTTGGGGTAAAACCTAAAGGGAAAGACCTAGCACCAAATCCAATTTGCCATCTGATCTAACTTCTGGAGGCAGTCAAAATGAGCCTTAGAATTCTTCCCTACCTTATTCCTGTGCTGAGATACAGGCTGCTCCAACCTGCTGTAAAATGCTTGATTTCCAGAGTGAGCGAAACTAATGAAAACATTGTTGGGGTAAAACCTAAAGGGAAAGACCTAGCACCAAATCCAATTTGCCATCTGATCTAACTTCTGGAGGCAGTCAAAATGAGCCTTTGAATTCTTCCCTACCTTATTCCTGTGCTGAGATACAGGCTGCTCCAACCTGCTGTAAAATGCTTGATTTCGAGAGTGAGCGAAACTAATGAAAACATTGTTGGGGTAAAACCTAAAGGGAAAGACCTAGCACCAAATCCAATTTTGCCATCTGATCTAACTTCTGGAGGCAGTCAAAATGAGCCTTAGAATTCTTCCCTACCTTATTCCTGTGCTGAGATACAGGCTGCTCCAACCTGCTGTAAAATGCTTGATTTCGAGAGTGAGCGAAACTAATGAAAACATTGTTGGGGTAAAACCTAAAGGGAAAGACCTAGCACCAAATCCAATTTGCCATCTGATCTAACTTCTGGAGGCAGTCAAAATGATCCTTAGAATTCTTCCCTACCTTATTCCTGTGCTGAGATACAGGCTGCTCCAACCTGCTGTAAAATGCTTGATTTCGAGAGTGAGCGAAACTAATGAAAACATTGCTGGGGTAAAACCTAAAGGGAAAGACCTAGCACCAAATCCAATTTGCCATCTGATCTAACTTCTGGAGGCAGTCAAATGAGCCTTAGAATTCTTCCCTACCTTATTCCTGTGCTGAGATACAGCCTGCTCCAACCTGCTGTAAAATGCTTGATTTCGAGAGTGAGCGAAACTAATGAAAACATTGTTGGGGTAAAACCTAAAGGGAAAGACCTAGCACCAAATCCAATTTGCCATCTGATCTAACTTCTGGAGGCAGTCAAAATGATCCTTAGAATTCTTCCCTACCTTATTCCTGTGCTGAGATAACAGGCTGCTCCAACCTGCTGTAAAATGCTTGATTTCGAGAGTGAGCGAAACTAATGAAAACATTGTTGGGGTAAAACCTAAAGGGAAAGACCTAGCACCAAATCCAATTTGCCATCTGATCTAACTTCTGGAGGCAGTCAAAATGATCCTTAGAATTCTTCCCTACCTTATTCCTGTGCTGAGATACAGGCTGCTCCAACCTGCTGTAAAATGCTTGCTTTCGAGAGTGAGCGAAACTAATGAAAACATTGTTGGGGTAAAACCTAAAGGGAAAGACCTAGCACCAAATCCAATTTGCCATCTGATCTAACTTCTGGAGGCAGTCAAAATGATCCTTAGAATTCTTCCCTACCTTATTCCTGTGCTGAGATACAGGCTGCTCCAACCTGCTGTAAAATGCTTGATTTCGAGAGTGAGCGAAACTAATGAAAAACATTGTTGGGGTAAAACCTAAAGGGAAAGACCTAGCACCAAATCCAATTTGCCATCTGATCTAACTTCTGGAGGCAGTCAAAATGATCCTTAGAATTCTTCCCTACCTTATTCCTGTGCTGAGATACAGGCTGCTCCAACCTGCTGTAAAATGCTTGATTTCGAGAGTGAGCGAAACTAATGAAAACATTGTTGGGGTAAAACCTAAAGGGAAAGACCTAGCACCAATCCAATTTGCCATCTGATCTAACTTCTGGAGGCAGTCAAAATGAGCCTTAGAATTCTTCCCTACCTTATTCCTGTGCTGAGATACAGGCTGCTCCAACCTGCTGTAAAATGCTTGATTTCGAGAGTGAGCGAAACTAATGAAAACATTGTTGGGTAAAACCTAAAGGGAAAGACCTAGCACCAAATCCAATTTGCCATCTGATCTAACTTCTGGAGGCAGTCAAAATGAGCCTTAGAATTCT
>NW_027145127.1:0-27521 GCF_026170545.1 Melanerpes formicivorus
TCTTTCTGTTCTCTTTCTCTTTCTCTTTCTCTTTCTCCCTTTCCCTTTCCCTTTCCCTTTCCCTTTTCCCTTTCCCTTTCCCTTTCCCTTTCCCTTTCCCTTTCCCTTTCCCTTTCCCTTTCCCACTATTTTAATCCTTTTCCAACAACTCACTTCTATTGCTCTCCCCCCTAACAATGACTGGCTGTGCCATGCAGTGCCTCACTTGCCTGTGTCTGCAGTCTTGGACGCTTGACTACCCTTAGTTCTCCTGCAAATCGACTAAACTGGGCACACATGGAGCAGCCACAGCCTATCCTGCAGCCTCTACCTCTCCATTTCCTTCTCCCTTTGCTTCTCCTTCCCCATCTCCCTCTCCTTCTCCCACTATTGCTCCTTCTTCTTCCCCTTCTCCTTCCAATGACAGACTGCTCCATGAACTGCCTCTCTTGCCTCTGCCTCCAGTCTTTTAATTTTCCCTACCCTTCTTTTTCCCAGAAGTTGGCCTGTGTGGGCTGACATGGAGCAGCCGCTCTCTCTGCTTCTCATTTTCCTTTGCCCTCTCCTTCTCCTTCTCTTTCTCCTTCTCTTCTTTTCTTCTGCTGCTTTTTTCTCCTTCTCTTTCTTTTCTCCTTCTTCTTTTTCATCTCCTTCATATTCTTCTTTCAATCTCTTCCTTCTTTTCTCCCCCTTCTTTTCCTTCCCACTGAACAGCTGCTCTCACCTTGTCATTTACTTTGTTCTTTGTCTCTTTGAAGCAGAGGAATTGGTAGTCTTCCTTTCTGTTCCTGGTTTCTACTCAAGGACTCAGTCCCAGCCATGTGTCCAAGCACAATGTTGAAAGTGTGGTGGCTGCTGGCTGGAGAAGGAACTGGCTGCATGGCTGCACTCTGACAGCTGTGCTCCAAGGCTCCATGTCCAGATGGAGACAGTGATCAGTGAGGTCCCACAGGGGCAGGGGAGGTTGTACTGGGACCAGAGCTCTTTCCCATCTCTGTCTCTGACATTGCCAGTGGCACCCTCAGGAAGCATGCAGGTGACTCCAAGCTCTCTGGCCCTGCTGACACACTGGAGGGAAGGGATTCTGCCAGAAGCACCTGGACACCATGGAGGGCAGGGATCCCTCCAGAGGCTCCTGGACAGGCTGCAGAGCTGGGCCTAAGCCAACCTCTTACACGTCACCAAGGCCAAGGGCAAGGTTCCTGCAGCTAGCTCAGGGCCATCCCCAGCACCAATCCAGGCTGGCTGAGGAGTGGCTGAGAGCAGCCTGCAGGAGAAGGCCTTGGGGGGGGTCAGCTGGTGACAAACTCCCCAGGAGCCAGCAATGGTCCCTGGCAGCCCAGCAGGCAGCTGTGTGCTGAGCTGCATCCAGAGCAGCAGAGCAGCGGCACAGGGAGGGGATTCTGCCCCTCTGCTCTGCTCACACCCCACCTGCAGCACTGCCTCCAGCTCTGGGGCCCCCAGCACGAGAAGGACCTGGAGCTGCTGGAGAGGCTCCAGAGGAGGCCACCAAGAGGAGCAGAGGGCTGCAGAGCCACTGCCAAGAGCCAGGCCCCAGCCTCTGTCCTCCCAGCCTTTAGATTCTGATCAGCATTGGTGGGGTTTCCTTTCCATTCCTACTTCTCTTGGTGTGGGCAATGAGGATTTGAGGAGAGTGAGCTTTTGAGGGTGGGAAGAGCAGAGCAGGTAGAGTGACTCAGATGCCAGGCCAAATGTTGTCTGTGTCAGCTCCAAAGCATTCTCCAAGCACCTTTTCTTTCCCCCCTCCTCCCAGTGTCTGGGCTTGCTTGGAGGAGGAACTGCAGGACACCTGAAGATCTCTCACTTCCTCTGCAATTGGAACTGCTTGCTCAGTCAGCAGGAGAGGAGGCTGAGCAGAGACCTCCCTGCTCTCTACAGCTCCCTGAAAGGAGGCTGCAGCCAGGTAGGTCTTACCTCTGCTCCCAAGTCTCAGGTGAGAGAAGGAGAGGGAATGCCCTGAAATTGTGCCAGGGGAGGGTTAGGTTGGAGATGAGGAACAATTTCTGTGCTGCCAGAGTGGTCAGGGCTTGGCACAGGCTGCCCAGGGAGCTGGTGGAGTCCCCATCCCTAGGGGTATTGCACAAGCTCTGCCACTTGGGGCCATGCTTTAGTGGCCCTGGTGGGGCTGGGGGGGAGGCTTGGTCTGGGGGATCTGAGAGGACTTTTCCCAGCCAAGCAGTTCTCTGACTCTGTGGTTCTGTGTTCCAGGAGCCCAGGGCCATTTGTGGAGTCAAGAGGCAGTCAGGAATGGAAGCAAGTGAATGTGGAAGAGGAAATGAGGATGCTGCCATCCTGCTGGAGAGAAGCAGAGAGCACCTGGGAAGAAGGCAAACTGGAAGAGAAAAGGACAATAAAATGCTCATTGCTCCAGCTGTGTTGCCCAGCAGATGAAGCAGGCACCAGGACAGGTTGGGGCTGCCCTGCTGCAGAGCAGCTCCACGCAGGAAGCCCTTGGGGTGCTGCTGGGCAGCAAGTTCTGCAGGGGACAGCAAGGGGCCCTTGTGGCCAAGGGAGCCAATGGGGTCCTGGGGGGCAGCAAGCAAAGTGTGGCCAGCAGGGCTGGGGAGGTTCTGCTCCCCCTCTGCTCTGCCCTGCTGAGACCACCCCTGGAAGCCTGTGTCCGCTTCTGGGCACTGCAGTGCTTGGAACTCTCCTTCCTGCTGCACCTCCTAGGTTGCCCCTGGTTAGGAACAGGAGGAAGTGAAGCTGAGATCCCAGCCTGGAAACTGACAGAGAAATCAATTTCTGCTTCCTTTCTCCCTTAGCTTTTCCTCCCTCCCCAGCAATGGAGAATGCAGCAAGGCTCTGACCTTGGGCTGGGAGCTCTCTCCACGCCAGGCATGGTTCCAAAGAGTTTTGGAACAGCCCTTGGCAAAGAGGACTCCAAAGCAGCCAATGCCTCACCCCAAAAGCAAAGAGCTTCCCGGGGCCTCAGGAGGGCATCCAGGCTCACAACTGCCCTGCCCTGCTCAGGGAAATCCCTCCTGAGGGCTCTGCTGGGCAGAGAATTCTCCTGCACTGCTGCAGCTGCTGAAGCCACAGGTGGAGGGGGAAAGCTGAGCCCAAGAGCTCTTCCTCTCCACAGCTCTGCCCTTCTCGAAGCCCCGAGCTGCAGTCTGCCCCGGGGCACCCGAGGAGAGCTTGCCAAGGCCAGCAGACAATGCAAGCAGGCCCCAGGAGCCTCTAGAGAGCCATCCCTGCCCTGGCCCAGACTGTGTCCTGCCCTCCCTGGCAGAGCAGTGGCTGGGGGGGAGGGGTCTCGGCAGTCTGCCCAGCCCAGCCCCGGCTGGGGCTCCGGAGGGCTCTCGGCCCCTGGCTGCCTCCATCCCAGCTGCTCTGCTTCCCCCAGCCTGGCTTCGTGGGCTGGGAAGGGGCTTTGGAGCTGCTGCCACACAAGGCAGAGGGAACCGGCAGAGCCCTGCTCAGCCTCCCAGCACTGCACTGCACTGCAGGGGGAGGGAGGCAGGGAGGCAGGGAGAAGGCAAAAAGGCCACTTCAGGCTTTCCCTTCCCAAGAGACTTTCTTTTTCTGGTGGAGCCCAGGCTGGCAGCCAGAGGACACTTTGCTGCCCCGGGCAAGGGAAGCTGAGCACAGCAGCTGCAGCTGCCCAAAGCAAAGACCCAAAGCAGCCAGGAAGAAAGAAAGAAAGAAAGAAAGAAAGACTGCCCAAATCTGCCAGGCTGCTGAGCAGGCACTGCTCAAGCTGCAGCCCAGGGAAGGGCTCTCAGTGCAGCCAGGCCCTGGCTAGGCTCTTGCTGACAGCTTCTCCTGGAGCTCCAGCACTCGCACATCTCCCTTGGCTTTGGCACTGTCCAGGAGCAGCTGCAGAGAAAAACAGGCAGGCAAAAGCTGGGGGTTAGGATTCCAGTGCTCACCTCCAAGGCACCTCAAGTTCCCCTCTGCAGCCTCCCTAAGGCCTCAAGGAAGCCACCAGCAAAGCCAGGAGCTGTCCAGCAGGACACAGCAGCTTGCTGAGAGGATCAGGCCCTGGCAGCCCCCAGCCCGCAGGGCTCTGCACTGCCCTGCAGCAGCCAATTTGCTGCTGGAGGCTGAGCCCAAGCCTGAGAAGCAAGTGGCCTGCAATGGAAGCAGCAGTGCTAGGAGGGCCCACCCCCACTCTCAACAATTTCTTCCTCCTCTCCACTCTCAATCTGCCCTCTCCCAGCTCCAAGCCATTGGCCCTGGTCCTCGAGGACTCGAGGTGTGGCCTAAGCAGTGCAGTGTGCGGTCTCGGGAACGTGCATAAGACAAGATCATCTCCACCCATCAGGTGTCCCACAAAGGGAGGATGGTGAGACAATGGATTCACCACCTGGCCCCTGAGGTGTATTAGATGTGTGGGCAGGTAAATGGAGAAGGAGGAGGCAGAGGGGGAAGCTTCATTTCTGTGAACAAGGAGCAGTGCAATCACCACAAAGGAAAGATGAGAGAAAAAGTCAGGAAGTGGAATGCAAAGCCCCAGCAGAATTTCCCAACGCTCTCTCTGCTCCCACAGAGCAAACTGAGCTGCTCAGCGCTGGCCACGGCCCTGAGCTCAGCAGACTCTCCAGCACCCAGCACACTGTGTCCCACGAAAGGAGTCTCCTCCAGCTGTGTCCCATCCTTTGCCCAATGAAATCCCATTAGCCAGGAAACACCCACAGGCTCCTTCTCCCAAGGTGGCAGCAGGCAGGTGCCGCTTTCCAGAAGAGCAGCTGCCCTGCACCCGCTGCCAGCATCCCTATCCCCATGTGTAATGGGTTGGGGCAAACCCCCCTCCCCACCACGGGCAGGAACAACGACTCAGACAAACAGATTGCAGAAGTGATGGAAAGTTCACATAGAAAAACAATAAAAAACCCAACAATGAATGTTTTACAGAGAACCACAAGCACTGTGACAAAGGGAGAAATCCCAGAACATGCCCAAGAACATCCCATCCCCACCTGGGGGTACACCCAAACCCCCAGGGCTCTTTCTCCCCTCCTCCCAACCCAGCCTTGGGCCTGGGCAGGCCCAAGGGAGGCGGCTCAGGCCAGTTTACCTAGGCAGCAGCTGGGGACGAAAGAGGAAGTGAAGACCCCGCATGGACATTTTATAGGGGAGCAGGGCATTATGGCAAATGGAATACCTGGTTTGCTGTGACCACCCCCTGGGCTGGGCCCACCCCTTGGGACCTCCCAGGTGTGGTCTGTGCAGTGGCATCCGGGCCAGCACCCAGCCTAAACCACCATACCATGGAGCCCAGCCACCATGCACAGGTCACCTGGAGTGAAGGAAGACAGGTGTGACAGAGCTGGCCCCAGGTGCCTTGCTGAAGCCCTTCAGCTTGGGATCTTTGAGGAGCATGGCTGGAGAAGGGCGGAGCAAGAGCTGAACTGTCCCCAGCAGAGGGAGGCCAGGCCACGGGTGTGGGCAGCTCCATAGCAAGCAGCATTGGGAGGCGCCGCCCATGCCGATGGGGTGCTCTTGCCGGTTGAAGAGGCCATTGTGATGTCGTTGGGATGGGTGTGGCCAGCCCACTGTGACCTCAGCATCCTGGCTATGGCCAGCCCAGTGCCCGGGAGGGATTTAAGGAGCGCTGGCTGCCTGGGCTGGCACTCCCAGAGGAGCCACCTCTCTCGAGAGGCAGCGGATCCTGGGTGCCTAGAGAAGGGTGGAAGTACAAGAGGCTGAATCTGCCTTTGGACAAGAAAGCAAGTGCCAGCTCCCAGCCCCACAAGAGGATGCTGAGGTGCTGGCAGCGGAGGCGCAACCGCTTGAGGGAGGAGACACGAGGAACAGCAGAGAGCAGGGACGGGGCCACTGTGTCAAGGCAGTGGCGTCCATCCCGTGACAGCTCCTCCTCCTCCTCCTCCTCTTCCTCACAGGTGTGCCATGGACAGGTGCAGATGGCACCTCTGGCAAGCTCAGTGCAGGACAGCCGGAGCCAGGACTTGTCCAGCCACGAGGACAAGTCACCACGGCTGTCCAGCTCTAGCAGCTCACTGAGCTGGATGAGCTCAGAGCGTGATTGGAGTTCCCCAGAACCGCAGGTAAGGCAGCCTGAGGGACCAGACAGGCAGAGAGCGGATGGGGGAAAGGATATGGAGCTGGACACAGCTGCTCCTGGGGGTCAGGGGGCGGAGATGGAGCCGGGGAGGTGTCGGGGAGAGAGCCCTGTTGCAGGAGCTCTTCCAGATGGGGCAAGGCAGCTACAACAGTCATGACCGGCAGGCACTCTCCTCATCTTCTCTTGCAGAGTGACAGTGACACCGAGACGACATTGCAAACCCTACGTGGTAGCAGCAGGCTGAGCTGCCACAGCAGTGAGCACAGCGACACAAGCTTCCTGCCTGCCATCAGCAGGAGGCCAACCCCCTGGGAGCTACCCGCACCTCCGGCATTGCGAGGTGCTGGCATCGTACGGCTGCCTCCTATCTCTCCCTCTTTCAGCACTGCAGGCAGCAGAACCAGCGTGGAAACGACCAGCGGCAGCACAAGCAGTGGCACGGTGCCGCGGGAGGGGAGCAGCAGCAGGAGGCTGGCCCTGCACGACCAGCAAGCCACTGGTGCAGTGGTGAGAGAGGCCAGCTGGGCTGTGGAACGTGACATCCCAGGCAGGCTGTCTGCACCTGCGCTCAGCACTCCTCGGGGCAGCGCCGCTGCTGCCGCGGCAGCGTCCTCCGCAGGCAGGGACGTGGCCTCAGGGCGGTGGTGGCAGGGCCGAGAGGCACAGCCGCAGCCTGCAGCACCGAAGGTGCGAGTCCGCTGCCGCCTGGTCAGCGGCACCGGGCAGCCGCTGCAGGAGGAGCCGCTGCAGGAGGAGCCGCAGCCTGATGTGAGGCGTCGCACTCTCCTCTCCATCCAGCCCAAGCCCAGGCCTGGGGAGGAGCGCACCACAAGCAGCGCTGTGCGCAGCAGACGCAGACTCTCCCCGCTCAGGACAACAGTCACCCTGCAGTGGCAGCACCATGGCCTGGAGCACAGCCAGCTCCGGGGCCTTGCCCAGAAGCCGCTGGGACCTATCCTGACGGTGAGGTATGAGAGCCCGGGGCAGAAGGAGGAGGAGACATGCAAAGAGGACACCCCCAGCAAGGAAGAGGTGGTGTTGGAGGGACTGGAAGAAGGCTCCAGCCACAATCAGGCAGGAGCCACACCAGAGGACAAGAACAACGCTGTGCCAGCTGAAGACACCGTGGTCTACCAATGGATCAACCCCTTGGTCCAAGAGCTCCACCTGGACCAGGGCCCTGCTACTGCTCTGCAGGAGGAGCGCAGCTCTGGATCCAGCAGGCCACAGCCAGCAGTGGCAGCTGCAGAACCGCAAGTGCAGAGCAGGTCTCCTGCACCGGTGCAGCTCCCAGAAGGCCTGCAATTGACATCGACCATGGACAGAGTTCATGAAGAGCCTCTTGAGAAGCAGGCTCCTGCCCAGCTCAGCCCCACAGCCAGTCAGGACATTTTGCTTGAAGCAGACAATTTAATTCTGAGAAGCACGTTGAACTTTTTGGCTGTGGTCACGGTCACAAAAAGCCAGGAAGAAGAAGCCCTGGTAGCAGCCCTCCGGTGTCCCTTGCCTGAGGAGACACATGCAGCTCCTCCTGCTCTTGCCGCAGCAGAGCAAGACAAAGATGCTTGTGCGTCAGCTGTGCTTGCTGAGCAAGTGGACACAGTGGAGGAGGAGGAGGAGGAGAAGGAGGAGGAGGAGGAGGAGGAGGAGGAGGAGGAGGAGGAGGAGGAGGAGGAGGAGGAGGAGGAGGAGGAGGAGGAGGAGGAGGAGGAGGAGGAGGAGGAGGAGGAGGAGGAGGAGGAGGAGGAGGAGGGGGAGGAGGAGGAGGTGGAGTGCCAAGACCCTTGCCCATGCAGCCCCACAGCCAGCCAGGAGGTTTTCCCAGCCTCCGATCAACCCATGGGGGAGGACATCAGAGGCCAGGCTGTGGTCATCACCGAGGAAGAGCCTGAGCACAAAAGTGACAAGGAAGCAGAAGAAGCCCCAGCAGCAGCAGCCCCTCGGCACTCGGAGTCCTTATGGGCTGAGGGGGCTCCTTCATGTGCTGCCCTGCCTCCAGCAGACACTGGCATGGCCCAGCTGGGCCCAGCTAAGCAGCGCCGGCCCTCCCTCTTGAGGAGGACTGTGAGGGCTGTGCGCCGTGCGTTCCGTGCCTTGTCCTGCATCCAGGCACAGACTGATGACTGAGACCGGAGCCTGAGGCACCGCTGCTGCGCCTCCGCTGCCGCCTGGTCAGCAGAGCAGGGGAGCGGGCGCAGGGGGAGCAGCCTGCTGTGAAGTGTTGGACTCTCCTCTCCACCCAGCCCAAGCCCAGGCCTGGGGAGGAGCCAAAAGGAAGGGGCAGCGCCCGCAGCGGACGCGGGCTGTCCCTGCTCGGGACAACATTCTCCCTGCAGCGGCAGCACCCTGGCCTGCAGCACAGCCAACTCCACCTGGGGCTTGCCCACAAGCCCCGGGGACCTATCCTGATGGTGAAGTAGGAGGGCCGGGGGCAGACAGAGGCTGGAGGGAGACATGCAAAGAGGAGACACCCCCAGCAAGGAAGAGGTGGTGCTGGAGGGACTGGGAGACTCCAGCAACAAGCAGGCAGGAGCCACACCAGAGGACAAGAGCAGCACAAGGCAGACTGAAGACGAAGGTACAGCCTGCTCTACAGATGCCTCGAGTTGCCCTTGCTCCAACAGCTCAGCCAGGAGCAGGCCTCGTCTTCCTCCTCACAGATGTGCCACAGACAGGTGCAGGCAGCACCTGAGGAAAGCTCACTGCAGGGCAGCCAGAGCCAGGACTTGTCCAGGCATGAGGACAAGCTGCCAGTCCTGCCCTGCTCTTGGAGGTCTTGGAGCTCACGGAGCTCACCGAGCGCTCACACTGACACAGCAGGTAAGGCAGCCTGAGGGACCAGGCAGGCAGGCAGGCAGCAAATGGGGAAGGGATAATGGCGGTGGGCACAGCTGCTCCTGCAATGGAGCTTGGGCCGGGGGGGGCGTCAGGGACAGAGCCCTCTTGCAGGAGCTCTTCCAGCTAGGGCAAGGCAAGCTGCAGGCCAAGGGCCACCAACCCCATTCAGCACACGCAGCCACTCTCCTCATCTTCTCTTGCAGAGTGACAGTGACACCCGCACGGCACGCTCAATGCCAACAGCAGCAGCTGGCACAGCAGCGGCAGGGACACAAGCTTGCTGCCTGCCATCAACAGCAAGCCGACCCCCCGGGTGCCACGCACAGCTCCAGCATTGCCAGGTGCTGGCACTGATGGGTGCTGCCTCCTATCACTCCCTCACCACCTCTGCCGGCAGCAGAATCAGCGTGGAAACGACCAGTGGCAGCAGAAGCAGTGGCACGGCGCTGCAGGAGGGGAGCAGCAGCAGGAGTGACCGGGACAGGCTGCTTGAAACAGACACATTCATTGGGAGCGGCAGCAGGATGGCTTCTTGGCTGTGCTCATGTCATGATCATGAGACCAGGGAAGGAAGAAGACCCTGCCCAAAGTCAGGATGAACCTCGGGCTGCCAGAGCACTGGAGCGAGCCCTCCATGTAGGACACAGCCCCAGTGTCCCTTGGCTGAGGAGACACATGCAGCCCCTCCTGCTCTTGCTCCAGAAGAGCAAGACAAAGGCACCACTTGTAAGGCACCTGTGCTGTGCACCCACTGCCTCCTGCTCAGCAGGACAGAGCAGCAGCAGGTGCAGGAGGAGGAGCCCGCTGGGAGCTCTTGGACTCTCCTCTCCATCCAGACCAAGGCCAAGGCAGTGTTCGTGATGTGGAGGGGACACAGCTCCAGCCCCAAGGGAAGGAAGGCAGTGGGACCACAGTGTCCGGACCACGGTGGCAGCAGGGTGCCACCCACCTGGCTGCACTCCTGAGCCTGAGTGCTGCTGTGCCAACGTCCCCAGACAGGAACGTGGGGACAACAGTCAGCCTGCTGCAGTGGCAAGATGAGCCAGAGCAGCATCAGCTCCCAAGATTGGCTCCAGCCCAGAAGCCACTGGCTCCTGGCCTGACAGTGAAGTGGCACAGCCGTACTGGGGACTGACTGGGGGGCAAGTGCAAGCCTCCTGCAACAAGCAGGCAGGAGCAGCACGGCAGGAGGAGGAGGATAGCAACTCTGGCTCCCGAAGGACCAGGGCCCCAAGACTTTTTACCCTGCTCTCCCTCCAGCATGGAAGACCCTGTGGCAGCTGGAGAACTTGCAAGTGCAGAGCAGGTATCCTGCAGAGGTGGCGCTCACAGAGGCTCTGCCATTAGCATCGGCCCAGGTCAGAGCTGATGAAGAACCTCTTGAGAGGCAGGCTCCTGCCCCACTCAGGCCCACAGCTGGCCAGGACTCTTGCCTGGAGACAGGCAAATTCACTGCCAGGCCTGCAGCAGACACTGCCATGGAGATTTGCTTTTGCACTGCCTGTACTCATTAAGCTTTAACAGTAGGAAAAATAATGAGTAGTTAAGTGATAGAACGCTATAGGTTAGAAGGCTGTAAGAGAGGATGATTCCAATTAATAAGCATAGATGCTAAGACTAGACAATAGTGACAGTGATTGTAGTAAGAGCTAAGTATGATGTGTTTGCATTAGTGGAGAATAAGTAAGAGTAGATAAAGAAAAGAATAATATAGGATAAGCAATAGTACATAAGTAGTAGAACACTACAGGTCAGAAGGCTATGATAGAGGATGAGTCTAATGAATAAGCTTAGATAATTAGATTAGACAATAGTGACGGGGATTGAAGGAAGATTAAGTAAGGATTCCAGCAAGAGATAATAATAGAAGAGTAGTACTGATAGTTGTAACTGAATAGAAAGCTTTGTGATTGGAGCAGTGTCATTAGAATAGGTTTGGCGGAGTGTTAAATAGAGAATGAGTTGTTTAGAAGGCATAGGTCTGTAGTTCCTTTTGAGGCTGAAGGCTTTAGGACTTTTTGGGTGTGCCATGGCATTTCCAAAGCCTGCTCTACACTATAGAATCTCTTTGTTTTCCTTATCAGAGGTGAATTCAATGGTTTGCTCTGAAGCTGCTTGGTTAGTTTCTCCTAGACTTCTGGCATGAGCACAAGTCAAGCCTAAGTTTAGAATCAGGATGCCACAGAATGTGTTTATGAGTCTGTGCGCTGCCTGCCAGGTATTCAAGGGGCGCTGGCTCCCTGGGTTGGCACTCCCAGAGCAGCATCTCTCTCAAGAGGCAGCATCTCCCCTGGGCACCCATGGAAAGTGTGAAGGAGAGGCTCAAGACGCCCATGGAGAAGAAAGCAAACACCGGCTGCTGGCCTCACACAGGGCTGCTGAGCCGGCAGCACAGGAGGCACCAGCAGCTGAGAGATGAGACAGGAGGAAGAGGCCAGAGCAGGCCTGCAGGGAGCCGTTGTGTCAGGGCAGTGGCATCCAGCCCATGCCGCCTCCTCCTCCTCCTGCTCACAGGTGTGCCACAGACAGGTGCAGATATCATCTTTGAAACAAAGCTGACTGCAGGGCAGCCAGAGCCAGGACTTGGCCAGGCATGAGGACAAGCTGCCAGTGCTGCCCTACTCTTTGGGCTCACAGGGTGCTGGCACCCAGCCAGGACAGGCCGGGAACCTGAGGAGCCAGCCGGGCAGGCGGCAGGGGCGGAAGGGGATGGGGGTGGCCGCAGCTGCTCCTGGGCGTGGGGGTGCTACTGCAGCTGGGGCCTGCCAGGGAGCCCTGATTCCTCATCTCCATCCAGACAAAGCCCATCTGGAGAGCTGCTGGGAAGAAGAGAGGATAGAGGCTGCTCCCTGCTAAGGCCAGCAGGCAGCCTTCAGCAGCCGCAGGACGGCTCACAGCAGATCCATCTCCATCGCAGGCTCCCCCCAAAGCCACATCCAGAGGCTGAGTCGTTGTGAGGGACACAGAACCAAGGGAAGGCTGGGAGCGTGGAGAGTGCACCGGGCATTCCGCTGCCCTCAGGACGTGGTACTGCCGGCACAGCCTGGCCCTGGACCGGACTCCTGTTGATGGGAAAGTTCACCAATTCTTCCCTACTGCTGCCTCTGCCTGCTCCATCTTGCGTCCCACAGGCACCAAGCTGTCTGTGGAAGCCCACGGGAGCTCTCTGGCGACTCTGGCACCAGGCCAGCTCATAATGATCATAATCATAGATTGCACTGCCTTGCAAGGCCCCTCTAGAGAGCATCTTGTCCAACCCCCCTGCAGTGAGCAGGGACATCTGCAAGGAGATCAGCTTGAGCAGAGCCCAGTCAAGCCACACTTTCAGGGATGGAGCCTCTACCACCACCTCCTGCCTGCTACCAGCCCAGCCTTGCAGCCATGAGAAACCCACTGGCTCTTTCTCTGGAGGTGGCAGCAGGCAGCTGCCACTTCTGGAATAGCAACTGCCCTGCAGCTCCCAGGCAGGGCCTCCTCGCCTGCCCTCAGCACTCATCAGGGCAGCACCGCTGGGGCGAGTCCGCTGCAGCCTGGTCCGCAAACAGGGCAGCAGGTGCAGGAGCAGCAGCCTGCTGTGAGGCCTGGGACTCTCCTCTCCATCCAGCCCAAGACCAGGCCTGAGGAGGAGCCCAAGAGAGGCAGCGCTGCCCGCAGCGGACACAGGCTGGACACTTGTGCATCTTAAATAAAGTTCATTTATTTTCTCCAAGATTCTGCTCTCTGCCTGCTCCATTCTGTGGCCCACGCACACCAAGCTGCCTCTTGAAGCCCACGGGAACTCCCTGCTGACGCTGGCAGAGCTGGCTCAGGTCATCATCTGCACTGGGGTGGAAGGCACCTCCAGAGGCCATCTCTTCTGACTGCCCACCCTGCACTAAGCAGGGACATCCCCAGCCAGATCAGGCCCCAGCCAGCCCCAGACCTCCCTGGGGGAACTCTCCAGCACCTCTTGGCCAACCTTGAGCCCCTAGTGTTCTACCACCACCACCTCAGAGCAAAGAGCTTCTTCCCATTCGCCATAGTCTGAAGCTACCCTTCTCTACTTTAAAACCATTGCCCCTCTCCCTGGTGCTACAAGCCCTTGCAAAGCTTCCCTGGCCAGGCATGTAGGCCCCCATCAGCTACGGGAAGGCTGCTATCAGGAGTCCCCGGAGCCTTCTCTTCTTCAGGCTCAACAATCCCAACTCCCTCAGCCTGACTTCAATGGGAGAGGGGCTCCAGCCCTCTGATCACCTTGGTGGCCTCCTCTGGACCCATGCCGGCAGGACCATCTTCTTAGTGCAGGGCCCCAGAGCTGCAGACAGTACTGCAGGTGACATTAGGAAGCAACTGTTGCCTCCGAGGGTTGTCAGGCACTGGAGCAGGCTGCCCGGGGGGGGCTGGAGTCAGCAGCCTTGGAGGTGCTTCAAAGCCAGGGAGCTGTGGTGCTGGGGCTCAGTGCTGCACTTGGCAGAGCAGGGTTAAGGCTTGGGCTGGGAGATCCTGATGGCCTTTTCCCAGCCCAGTGTTTCGGTGGTTCCATGCTTCCAGGCCTGCACGGGGGAGGTTGTGGCTCCAGTGAAGGCACAGAGCCATGGACTCAGGGAAGTTTTTCAGTTGGGAAAGACCTTTCAGGTCATTCAATTCAAGGCTAATCCACGGGTAGCAAGTCTGGTGCTGAGCCATGTCCCTCAGCACCAAATCTCTGCGGCTTTGAAACCCCTCCAGGGATGGGGATTCCACCACCTCCTGGAAAGCTGCTCCTGCTTCTGAGAAGTCTTTCAGGGCAGACATTTCTTCTCGTTTCCAACCTGAACCTCTCCTGCCACAATTTCAGGAAATTTCCTCACCTGAGACTGATTATATTATCATTATTATTATTATTATTATTATTATTATTATTATTATTGTTGTTGTTGTTGTTGTTGTTGTTGTTGTTGTTGTTGTTGTTGTTATTATTTGGCATTGCTTAGCCACTGACAGTTGTTGCCTGGGAGGCAGTGGGAGCAGGCTCTGGGATGGAGCTTGGACAATCTTGCTGGGTGGCCTGGAGGGTGCCCCTTTTCTGCTGTGGTCACTCTGCAGCCTTCAGCCGTTCCTGTGGGAGCCACTGCTTCTGAGCAGCAGACATGGGAACATCGGTGTGTGTGGTGAAGGGGGAAATCACGGAAGCATATCCATAGGGAATGGTGCCCATGGAGAAGGATGAGGCTTGGGGTGTGAGGTCCTGGCACAAGTTGCCCAGGTAAGTGAGAGATGCCCCAGCCCTGGAATCATTGCAGGTCAGGCTGGTTGGGCCTCTGAGCACTGCTGAATATCCAAGGCCTTGGGACCTTTAAATGTGTGAGAGTCTAGGCTGTGCCTTTAATCTAGGAACTATAGTCGGTGTAAAAAAAAACCAAAAAACAAAAAAGCAATAATTCTCAACAAATTTTACTGGTAGATGAATGGGATGTAGTTTTGCAATCTTACATTCTGTTCTCACAGGATTTTTGTGCTGTTTGCTTCTTGTAAATCCTTGTATAATATTGTAAATACTGTGTGTTTTGTGTATATTCATTGCATTCCATTATTGCTTGTAAAATACAGCTCCATTCAGTTCCCTGACTTGGCTCAGACAAGATTTGTTGATGTTGTGGGTTAAACCATCACATTACACGAAATAATTGGCACCCAACGTGGGGCTCTATTTGCTTGATTTATTTCTGCTCTGTTTAGGGAAGCAACATGAAGGTGTTTTGGATTTTTAGACATCTGATCTTTTCTGCTGTAAGTGTTGTGGTGTACAGGTATGTTGTCGGATTCCTTTGAGATAGATTAGGGAGATATCTGATGTGTAAATTTTATCTGTGGTTTAATTATAAAGTTCAGCTTCTCTATGATCAATTTTTGGGGTTCTTTTGTCTTAAGACATACAGGAATGTTACTGCCATAACACTGCCTATCGAAATACCTGAGTTCAAAATCCCAGTAGGTGAAAAAGTAATTCTAAGTGATGGCTGTGATCCAAAAGTGATTTATTTGGTGTGTGTAATCCTGTGCTGGTAATAATTAATGTGTTCTTGTTAGCAGCTCTGCTACATGAAAGGAGGGTATCTAAGACCAGTTTCATTTTTAAATGCAGACCTAGTTGGAGGAGGAACAGCTCTAACTCAAATCCAGAGATTTCTAGTGATGAGGAGATAGGGGAATGTGGTGAAGGCATATTATGCCAAAATATTGACTCTTGTCCCAGCATGTGGACAAGTTCCCCTTCAGGAGGAAGACAAAAGCCAAGGCATTAGCCAGGCCAGCATGCACCCAGCGCATGCAGTGCTCGTGCAAACACCAAGTATGGGCATAATTCTAGCTTCACGCTTTCTATAGGCTGAAGCCAGTTGCTTATGAGAGTGCCCAGCGGTCGAAACCAGCCTCTAGGAATCTATATGTATCACCCCAGTTGGTAAACAAGTAGCCCCCTCTTTCACTTTGTCTCTGTGCTTGCTCGAGAGAACAACTCTCGAGCCATAGCCTCTGCCATTGAGCTTATTGTTGTTAGCTTCTGTCATACATGCACGCATACTGAAAGCCTCTGCATCGTGAGAAGCAATCGTGAGGGTGATCTCCAGAGGGAGGACTTTGGCTGAGCCCGAGAAGCCCAGCATCGTCACAGCCAGTCGTACCAACCAGGAGAGCCCACCGTGCCACCGGAGGACTGGACCAACCCCCAAGGGTAAGATCTGCCCAGCTGCCGGGGAGAAAGGACTTGATCGAGACCGAGTCCACATATGCCTAGCCCCGTCATAGTGCGAGAGGAGCTGCCACGTGTGCTGCTCTGAGCCCTGTGAACCTCAGGGAAGACTGAAGCACCATTCGTGCCTATACTGCACCAAACCTGGGACCACTCCGGATGTCCAGCTATTCCTTTAAGTCCAGTAAATGAGAATCCGCCACTTAGCGCAGCCGCATTCTCTCCCCGAGGCTGTTTACATCAGCCCCAAGAATCTCCGTGGTTGGGCCGACCCCGTAGCTTTGCCTGCTGCCGTGTCTTCCGAGCCCACCTACCAGCAACCGTTGCCCCACCCTGTCGTGCGAGCTGACTCCAAGGGCCAACCCCATGGGCTGACCCTGACCAGGACCGATCCCTGTTGTCTGGAGGGAATTGACTGAGTCCTGAAGGGAACCTGCTTCTGAGCTAAGCCCAGGTTCCATTATTCCCTCTCCACTGCTGCGGAGAGAGGAGACAGTAACCCAACGCCACTGTCCAACTCCATTAGGAACCAGTCCAGTGACAGTAGTCTGTGGGACCTCCACCTTGCTACAAACAACAGCTACAGAGTATCTTCACGTGCTTTCCATCCACTAGCGCTCAGTTCAAAGTATCCACGTCTGGCAGAGTAATCGCTGATGCATAGAAAGATTATAACATTGCTGTATATAGCCAGAAGCCACCTGCGTCCCACCGAGTCACCATCTAGTGGCCAAGCGGCAGAACTGCACCCTTTGTTATATAAATATAAGAAATAGTCTGTAACTAGTTCAATTAAGTTCTAATCATAACACTAAGCCACTTATGGAATGTATTTCACCAACATGCACTAGAATATGTATATAAGTTAGTGATTAATCAGTTATTAATAGTTTGATAATTAATAAAAATAGTATTTTCATAATTAATATTTCATATTCATAAATTTAATAACCTCTCCACAACAGGGAAACAGTTAGAGCTAAACAGGGTATCAGTAAGGCAGCTTTGAATGGGGCTATCAGTGATTCTGGCAATCAGCCAGGGGCAGCAGCAGCTCCTAAGATGGTGGTCACAATGTCCTCAGCAGCCATTAGAGAGGCAAAATCATTGCTTTCTTCATTGACAGGACTGGAAGTGTCCTCTGCAGCAGCTGCTTTGTCTCAAAACCTGTTGGCTTCAGTTAAGCTTGCTGTAAATTCAAACACAGCCCCAATTAAGTAAGTAGCAGCCTTAGCTTAGCTTAGGGACCAGATGGGATCCATCCTAGGGTGCTGAGAGAGCTGGCGGATGTGCTAGCTAGGCCACTCTCCATCATTTTCCTCCAGTCCTGGCTCACCGGTGAGGTCCCAGATGACTGGAAACTGGCCAACGTGGTCCCCATCCACAAGAAGGGTCGGATGGAGGAACCTAGTAACTACAGGCCAGTCAGCCTGACCTCAGTGCCAGGGAAAGTGATGGAGCAGATTATCCTGGCGGCAATAACTGCGCACCTGAAGGATGGCCAAGGGCTCAGGTCCAGCCAACATGGATTCAGGAAGGGCAGGTCCTGCCTCTCCAACCTGATCTCTTTCTATGATCAGGTGACCCACCTGGTGGATGTGGGGAGGCCTGTGGATGTGGTCTACCTAGACTTCAGCAAGGCCTTTGACACCGTCCCCCACAGCAAACTGCTGACTAAGCTGTCAGCCCGTGGATTGGACCACTACACTCTGTGCTGGGTTAGGAACTGGCTGGAGGGCCGGGCCCAGAGAGTGGTCGTGAGTGGTGCCACATCCAGCTGGAGGCCAGTCACCAGTGGTGTCCCCCAGGGATCAGTGCTGGGCCCTGTCCTCTTCAACATATTCGTTGATGATCTGGATGAAGGGGTAGAGTCAGTCATCAGCAAGTTTGCAGATGACACAAAGTTAGGGGCAGATGTTAGTCAGTTAGAGGGTAGAAAGGCTCTGCAGAGGGACCTCGACCGACTAGACAGATGGGCAGAGTCCAATGGGATGGCTTTCAACAAGTCCAAGTGCCGAGTGCTGCACTTTGGCTACGGCAATCCCATGCAGAGCTATAGGCTGGGGTCGGAGTGGCTGGAGAGCTCCCAAACAGAGAGGGACCTGGGTGTGCTGATCGACAGCCACCTGAATATGAGCCAGCAGTGTGCCCAGGTGGCCAGGAGGGCCAATAGCATCCTGGCCTGCATTAGGAATGGTGTGGCCAGCAGGAGCAGGGAGGTCATAGTGCCCCTGTACTCTGCTCTGGTTAGGCCACACCTTGAGTACTGTGTCCAGTTCTGGGCTCCTCAGTTTAAGAAGGACATTGAAACACTTGAGCGTGTCCAGAGAAGGGCAACAAGGCTGGTGAGAGGCCTTGAACACAAGCCCTATGAGGAGAGGCTGAGGGAGCTGGGATTGTTTAGCCTGGAGAAGAGGAGGCTCAGGGGTGACCTCATTGCCCTCTACAACTACCTGAAAGGTGGTTGTAGCCAGGAGGGAGTTGGCCTCTTCTCCCAGGCAACCAGCACCAGAACAAGGGGACACAGTCTCAAGCTGCGCCAGGGGAGGTTCAGACTCGAGGTGAGGAGGAAGTTCTTCACCGAGCGAGTCATTCGGCATTGGAACCGGTTGCCCAGGGAGGTGGTTGAGTCATCGACCCTGGAGGCGTTCAAGGGGAGATTGGACGTGGCACTTGGTGCCATGGTCTAGTCATGGGGTCTGTGTTGATAGGTTGGACTCGATGATCCTCGAGGTCCTTTCCAACCTAAGTGATACTGTGATACTGTGATACTGTGATAAGAGAGGTAGAAGAAAGGCTGATACAGCAGCTGATGGGGGAGAGCAGCAAGATTCCTCTGCTCCTGAGGGACCTTCTGTTAAAAAAGATCCTGTTGAGGAGGAAGAGAAGGTTTCTTTTAAAGATATAGCTAAGTTATTGAGACCATCAATGGATACTGGAGATGCAGGGCAAGATACAGGTTCTGGTAAGACAGCAGATAATGGAGGTGCTTCTGAGCTTAAAAGAGATCCTTAAAAGAGTAGCAGCAGAAGCATGGGGACAGCCACTTCAGTAAGATGAAACAAACAGAGGATGACATTCAGACTGCTAGCACCCTCAGGCAAGAAATAAAGCATGTGAGGAAGGATTACACTAGAGCATAGAATAAGCCAATTCTAACGGCTTGGCAGATGTTTCACTACAGGTGTACCAGCTCTAATAGTGGGAGACAAGTCAGTATCTCAGCTAGGCACTCTCTCAAAGGATAGTGGAATAGATAGACATCTAGGCAGGTGTCTTGGTAAGGTTTCTCCATGGACACACCTTTTACTGGCAGCTCTGATGAGATATCCATCCTGAGATGACCTCCCATAGAATCCTAAACCCTGGAACACCATGGATGAGGGAATGAAGTGTTTGAGAGAGTTTGCTGTGAGAGAAGTGATGTATGGTGATCATGGCACTCTGAATCCTGATGGAATTCCTGTGGGAACTGCTTTTGCTAAAAAGCTCATCAAACTTACTCCTCCTAATTATGTTACTATTTTGTCAAGCAGAATTGTGGCGAGAAATTATGGTGGAGCTCCTCCTATAGTTGGCCATTTCACTGACCTAAATGAGAAACTGGAGGATAGTCTCACACGTATTTCTTTGATTTCAGCCATTGAAACTCTGTCTGGAAAATTTCAGAACTGCATGAAAGAGCTGAAAGAGAAATTTAAATTCCATATCCAGTTTGACACAAGGAGATAATTCCAATTCTTCCTCCAGATGGATACAAGTTTCAGCTGTTAGAAACAGACATCCTCCAAGGAGGTCATTCCAAAACTGATTAAACCAAACCAGACCACAGAGGCAATCACGTGGGAGTATTTGGATAACTCTGCGTGATCAGTTTGGTGAGCACATGAACAGATGGGATGGTCAACCAACTTCTAATCTTTTCAGGAGACTGAAGGAACTGCAAAGTAGCAGAACCCAAGGTAGCAATACCAGAAGGGTAGCTGTTACTTCCACAGTTTCCCAGAACAACTCTAATAGCTCCAACAGTGGCTCCAGTTCTAACACTGGACAGTGTGCTCATTGCACATGTGGGCATATTTCCCATAACTAGGGGTGCCCTGCCTCCCGCCAGGGGGAGGAGAGGGATAACAGATAATAGAATCTATTGGGATGTGTACATCCAGTGGCCTGGCACTTCACAATTTCAGAAGTACAGGGCCTTGGTTGACACAGGAACTCAGTGCACCGTAATACCATCAAATAATCAGGGATCAGAGTCTATAACTATTCTGGGAGTCACTGGTGGATCTCAAGAGTCAACTAAGGTAGAAGTTGATATAAGTTTAACTGATAAACAGTGGAAGAAGCATACAGTTATGACCGGACCTGATGCAACTTGTACTCTGGGAAATGATTTTCTGAGAGAAGGGCATTTCAAAGACCCTAAGGGTTACAAATGGGCTTTTGGAGTAGCTTCTGTGGAAACTGATGGACAAAAATTGAAGCTGTATATTAGGCCTGAGCTTTCTGATGACTCTGCAGTTGTGGGACAACACGAGATACAGGACATTAAATTGCCGGTTGCTTCTCAGACTGTGCATCACAGACAATACAGAACCAACCGTGACTCTTTGCTGCCCATTCAGAATCTGATTCGTCAGTTGGAGAGTCAGAAAGTCATCAGCAAAACTCATTCACCTTTCAACAGTCCAGTGTGGCCTGTGTGGAAGCAGAATGGAGACTGGCGTCTGACAGTTGACTACCAAAGCCCTGAATGAAGTAACTCCACCTATGAGTGCAGCAGTACCAGACACGATGGAACTCCAATATGAGCTGAAATCCAAAGTGGCCAAATGGTATGCTACCATAGACATTGCTAATGCATTTTCTCTATTCCCATAGCAGAGGAATGCAGGCCTCAGTTTGCTTTCACCTGGAGAGGAATCCAGTACACTTTCAACAGACTGCCAATGGGCTGGATCCACAGCTCAAGCATCTGCCATGCAGTGATCCACGATGTTCTGGAGAAAGGTGGTGCTCCAGAACACATCCAGTTCATCGATGATATCATCGTCTGGGGTAAAACTGCTGAGGAAGTCTTCGAGAAAGATAACAAAATCATTGACATTCTTCTGAATGCAGGTTTTGCCATCAAGTGAGACAAGGTGAAAGGACCTACCACAGAAATTCAGTTTCTGGGAGTGCGGTGGCAGGATGGATGCCGACACATTCCAGTGGATGTGGTAAATAGAGTCTCTACCATGGCAAATCCCACAAACAAGCAAGAGACCCTACGTTTCTTGGGAATAGTGGGATTTTGGAGACTGCACATTCCTGGATGCAGTCAGATTGTGAAACCTCTGTATGATGTGACCCAAAAGAGAAACAGGTCCACTGGGGATCTGAACAACAAGCAGCCTTTGACCAGATAAAGCAAGAGGTAGTTCAAGCAATGGGTCTGGGACCTGTCCGAGATGGTCCAAACATTAAGAACATTTTGTACATGGCTGCAAGTGACAATGGTCCAACCTGGTGCTTGTGGCAAAAAGCTCCAGGTGAGACACGTGGACGACCTCTTGGTTTCTGGAGTCGAGGTTACAGAGGTTCAGAGGCTAATTATACTCCAACAGAGAAAGAGATTCTAGCTGCCTATGAAGGAGTAAAAGCAGCTTCTGAAGTAATTGGAACTGAATCACAACTTCTCTTAGCTCCCAGATTACCAGTTTTGAATTGGATGTTCAAAGGCAAAGGCTCCACACCACATTGTGCCACAGATCCCACATGGTCCAAGTGGATGGCTCTGATAACACAAAGAGCTCGAATGGGAAATGTTGAAAGACCTGGTCTAGTGGAGGTGATCACAAGTTGGCCTGAAGGCACCAACTGTACCAAACGTTCAGAGGAGAGAGTAACTTGTGCTGAGGAAGCTCCTCCTTACAATGACCTTTCTGATGATGAAAAGAAATATGCTTTGTTCACAGACGGTTCCTGTCGTCTTGTCGGAAACAAGCAAAGGTGGAAGTCTGCAGTGTGGAGTCCAACACGTCGAGTTGCAGAGGCAAAAGATGGAGAAGGAGAATCCAGTCAGTTCGCAGAGGTAAAAGCTGTCCAGCTAGCTCTCGACGTGGCTGAACGTGAGAGATGGCCAAAGCTTTATCGCTACACCAACTCATGGATGGTAGCCAATGCTCTATGGGATTGGCTAAAGGACTGGAAGATAAATGGTTGGCAGAGAAAAGGAAAACTTATTTGGGCAGCTGACCTGTGGCAGGACATAGCTGATTGAATTGAGAGAATTCCAGTGAAAGTGAGACACATTGATGTGCACATTCCTGAGAGCAAAGCTACTGAGGAACAGCAACACAACCATCAGGCAGATCTAGCTGCAAGAGTTTCTCAAGTAGACATGGACTCTAATCTTGATCTCGACTGGAAACACCGAGGTGAGATATTCTTAGGTCGGTGGGCTCATGATTTGTCAGGACATCAAGGCAGAGATGCAACATACCAATGGGCTCGTGACAGATCCATAGACATTTCCATGGATGCTATCACACAAGTCATCCATGACTGTGACATTTGTGCTGCTATTAAGCAGACAAAACGACTTAAGCCCTTGTAGTATGGTGCCAGATGGTCCAAGTACAAGTATGGTGAAGCTTGGCAGATTGACTACATCACTCTACCACATTCTTGTTCTGGTAAGCAATATGTGCTTACTATGGAGGTCCTTGTTGGTGACTTCAACCTCCCAGATATCTGCTGGGAAATTAATTCAGCAGGGAGGAGGCAGTCCAGAAGATTCCTGGAGCGAATGGAGGACTGCTTCCTGACACAGCTGTTAAGCGAGCCTACCAGGGGACAGGCTCTGCTTGACCTGCTGTTCTGCAATAGGGAAGGGCTGGTGGGAGACGTGATCGTGGGAGGCTGCCTAGGGTGCAGTGACCATGAGATAGTGAAGTTTTCAATATGCAGGGAGATTGGGAGGAGCACCAACAGGACCTTCACCTTGGACTTCCGAAGGGCGAACTTCAGCCTATTTAAAAAACTTGTCTGCAAAGTCCCCTGGGTACCAGCCCTCATGAACCAAGGGGTTCAGGAGGGTTGGACCTACTTCAAACAGGAGCTCTTGAAGGCACAGGAACTGGCGGTTCCCACGTGCCGGAAGGCAAGCCGGCGGGGAAGGCGACCGGCCTGGATGAGCAAGCAGCTCCTGGAGGATTTAAGGGGGAAGAGGAGGCTGTATCACCTTTGGAAGGAGGGGAAGGCTTCTCGAGGTATGTTCAAGGAAGCTGTTAGATTATGTAGGAATAAAATTAGGGAGGCTAAGGCCCAGCTGGAACTGAAGCTGGCCACCTCAGTCAAAGACAATAAAAAGCATTTTTACAAATATATTAACAATAAGAAGAAGGGCAGGAAGAACCTGAACTCCCTAGTGGACCTGGAGGGGAACACAGTTACTGAGGATGAGGATAAAGCTGAGGTCCTGAACACCTTCTTTGCCTCAATTTTTAACAGCAAGGCAGGATTTCAGGACGAGTGGTCTCCGGAGCTGGGCGTTGGGGTCGGGGAGCAGAGTAATACCCTGGAAATCCATGAGAAGTTAGTTCGGGACCTGCTGAGCCACTTGGATATTCACAAGTCCATGGGACCAGATGGGATCCACCCTAGGGTGCTGAGAGAGCTGGCGGGTGCTGGCTAGGCCACTCTCCATCATTTTCCTCCAGTCCTGGCTCACCGGTGAGGTCCCAGATGACTGGAAACTGGCCAACGTGGTCCCCATCCACAAGAAGGGTCGGATGGAGGAACCTGGAAACTACAGGCCGGTCAGCCTGACCTCAGTGCCAGGGAAAATGATGGAGCAGATTATCCTGGCGGCAATAACTGCGCACCTGAAGGATGGCCAAGGGCTCAGGTCCAGCCAACATGGATTCAGGAAGGGCAGATCCTGCCTCTCCAACCTGATCTCTTTCTATGATCAGGTGACCCACCTGGTGGATGTGGGGAGGCCTGTGGATGTGGTCTACCTAGACTTCAGCAAGGCCTTTGACACCGTCCCCCACAGCAAACTGCTGACTAAGCTGTCAGCCCGTGGATTGGACCATTACACTCTGTGCTGGGTTAGGAACTGGCTGGAGGGCCGGGCCCAGAGAGTGGTCATGAACGGTGCCACATCCAGCTGGAGGCCAGTCACCAGTGGTGTCCCCCAGGGATCAGTGCTGGGCCCTGTCCTCTTCAACATCTTCATTGATGATCTGGATGAAGGGGTAGAGTCAGTCATCAGCAAGTTTGCAGATGACACAAAGTTAGGGGCAGATGTTAGTCAGTTAGAGGGTAGAAAGGCTCTGCAGAGGGACCTCGACCGACTGGACAGATGGGCAAAGTCCAATGGGATGGCTCTCAACAAGTCCAAGTGCCGAGTGCTGCACTTTGGCTACGGCAATCCCATGCAGAGCTACAGGCTGGGGTCGGAGTGGCTGGAGAGCTCCCAAACAGAGAGGGACCTGGGTGTGCTGATCGACAGCCACCTGAACATGAGCCAGCAGTGTGCCCAGGTGGCCAGGAGGGCCAATAGCATCCTGGCCTGCATTAGGAATAGTGTGGCCAGCAGGAGCAGGGAGGTCATTGTGCCCCTGTACTCTGCTCTGGTTAGGCCGCACCTTGAGTACTGTGTCCAGTTCTGGGCCCCTCAGTTTAAGAAGGACATCGAAACACTTGAGCGTGTCCAGAGAAGGGCAACAAGGCTGGGGAGAGGCCTTGAGCACAAGCCCTATGAGGAGAGGCTGAGGGAGCTGGGATTGTTTAGCCTGGAGAAGAGGAGGCTAAGGGGTGGCCTCATTGCCCTCTACAACTACCTGAAGGGTGGTTGTAGCCAGGAGGGGGTTGGCCTCTTCTCCCAGGCAACCAGCACCAGAACAAGGGGACACGGTCTCAAGCTGCGCCGGGGAGGTTCAGACTCGAGGTGAGGAGGAAGTTCTTCACCGAGCGAGTCATTCGGCATTGGAACGGGTTGCCCAGGGAGGTGGTTGAGTTATCGACCCTGGAGGCATTCAAGGGGAGATTGGACATGGCACTTGGTGCCATGGTCTAGTCATGGGGTCTGTGTTGATAGGTTGGACTCGATGATCCTCGAGGTCCTTTCCAACCTAAGTGATACTGTGATACTGTGATACTGTGATACTGTGGTAGAGACAAACACTGGATGGTTGGAAACTTATCCAGTTCCACATGCAACTGCATGCAACACCATTCTAGGTCTGGAGAGACAAATCCTGTGGAGACACAGAACTCCAGAGAGGATTGAGTCAGACAACGGAAGTAATTTCAAAAACAACCTTGTAAAGAGCTGGGCCAAAGAGCATGTCATTGAGTGGACATTTTACATTCCCTACTATGCACCAGCTGCAGGGAAGATTGAACACTACAATGGTTTGCTGAAGACCACTCTCAATGCCATGGGGGGTGGATCTTAGAAAAGCTGGAAGAAACATTTAGCACAAGCAACCTGGCTGGTAAATAGTAGAGGTTCAGTGAATCGAGCTGGACCGGCACACTCAGGTGTGTTACAGAAAGTAGAAAGTGATAGAGTTCCTGTTATTAGAGAAAATAATCCATCAGGAGAAGCCAAACTTGTCCAAGAGGTGGTTTCAGCTGAAGGTCCTGGTCACACCTATTGGGTAATTCAAGAGAATGGAGAAATTCGGTGTATTCCAAAAGAAATCTAACTTTAGCTGAGAAAGTTTAACTTCAGAGTGTTGTACAGATAAAACATCATGGCCAAAGGAAGAATCCATGAGGAATCTACTGTGCATGAACTCTAAGAACCCTGATATCCCTGAGTCAACTTAGAGTCCCTGATTCCTTTTCTTTGCTTCACCTGTGAAGAGACAAACTGTTTTCTTCTTTCCTGGTTTTCTTGGACTCCTGAATCATTTACACTTGAGGACAGCCAGAATGAACTGTGAACTTTACTCACAAATTGTAGATATTGTTTCAGATTGGATGGACAGTACTAACAGCCAATGAAGTTGTTTAGTAGGGGTGGATTGTGACAGTTTAGGCTGTGCCTTTAAGCTAGGAGCTACGGTTGGTGTAAAAAGGAAAAGAAAAAGATAATTCTAAACTAATTTCATTGGTAGATGAGTGGAATGTAGTTTTACAATCTTACATTCTGCTCTCACCCTGTCTCTTTCTGCTCGCATGGTGCTGCTCTGGACAGAGAGGGAGACCGCTTATCTATGACCTTAAGATAAGCACTACTGACTCACTAACAATGCTTTGAGCTAACTGAAATTCCTCTAACATTTTCTCCTTTTCTCTTTTCTTCTAATTAACAGAGGAAAAAAGGACAGGAGAGAGGTTGGGGGGGGGGGAGGAGGAACCTCCTGCCCAAGAAGGATTTCTGTGTTGTTTTCTTTTTGTGAATCCTTGTATAATATTGTAAATACTGTATATTTTGTATATATTCATTGCATTCCATTGTTGCTTGTAAATTACAGCTCCATTTGCTTCCCTGACTGGACTCAGATGCTGATGTCAGTGGGTTAAACCATCACACCCTTCACCTCCTTTGCTGCCCTTCTGAAGTTCAACAGACTGCAAGGTTTCAGTTTAGAGCACTACAGACTTAACCTGGAAGTAGAAGGTTAGTCAATAACTAAGATGCTTATCAATCTTTACCTTACAAACCAGGAGATGCTGCAGTATTTTTTTCCTCTTTTTTATTTTTTATTTGTGTGTGTATTTTGAAATATTTAAAGTACTTAGGAGTTGGCTCCTCAGCTTTCCTGCACTGCTGATGAGCTCCTGTTGTACACAGATTGACTAAGAAACCAAACTAAACTAAACTAAACTTAATAAATGTATTTCCAACATGCTGGCATAGCAGACAAAAATAACCATGAAAAATCAATAAAATAAACTTAAAAACATATTAAAAGGAGGAAGGCATGGTACAGTCCCGTGCTATGCTTTATCCCCATGGGTGCCAAACCCTTGTGCTTGAAAGAAATCTTCATGGTACATTTCTCAGGGAATAAAAAAAAAAAAAAAAAAAAAAAAAAGCAGGTTAAGGGGAAAAAATAGTGCTTTAAGAAAAAAAAAAGGCTTAAGAAAAAAAGTGGTTTAAGGGACAAATAGTTTAAAGTGAAAAGTGGGTTTTAAAAAAAGTAGTTTCAGAGAAAAGTGTTTTAATGGGGAAATGGCTTAAGGAAAAAAGTGGTTTAAGGAGAAAAGTGTCTTGAGGAAAGAAGTAGTTTAAGGAAAAAGTGGTTTAAGAGAAAAATGGTTTAAGGACCAAAATGTTTTAAGGGGGAAAGTAGTTTAAGGAAATAAGTATTTTAGGGAAACCAAAAGTGGCTTAAGGGAAAGAAGAGAGGTTTTTATTATCCAAGCAAGGGAAGTTGGTAAGTGCCACACATCATGGCATGGAGTCCTCCAGAGGAGCCCAGCACCTGGCTCTGCTCTTGGCTTTTCACACTCTGTGTGAATTCCCCACTCAGGATGCCCTTTGCCTGTAGTCACTTCTCACATCACTGCACAGTGGCACTTCTGAGAGTGGACATAGTTCCTGTACTCGGCGAGCTGCTTCAGGTAGAGGTTGGAAGGCCACCTGTGGCTCTCAACGAAGCTGCGCTCCTCCACTGAACAAAGCAAGGCAGGGATTGAAAGGGAGAGCCACACAAGCAGCACCAGTGCACAAAGTCCTTTAAAGCAGCTTTAAAAAGCATTAAGGGTGCAGATACAGCTAGAGAAGGAGAGATGAGGGATGTCCATTTCACCCAAGGAGTGTAGAGAGGCCATCCTAAGGCTGACTGCTCTTTGGCCTTAGAAGACAACCAGATGTCACAAAAGTCCCATGTAACAGGTTCACAGACTGCAGCAGGTTAGAAGGTAGAAGGGACCCTCAAAGGGCAGTCAGCAGGGACACCTCCACCTAGAGCACGCTGCCCAGGAACACAT